>NC_135230.1:7558415-7562075 GCF_052324685.1 Brachyhypopomus gauderio | reverse complement strand
CAGTAAAGCCAGAGTGGTTAATATGAATACAGACCCAGCCGATTCATGCTGTTCTGTGTATTTCCTGTTGTGGTCAACAAACGGTGGTGTATTGCAAGGGAGAAATTATTTCCGACATTTGCATTGGACGATGTGTTTAATTTCTTGGTTTACTGCAGTGATTTTTGAATGTTGCGTGATACCAAGTGCAATAACACCATGAATAAAGCGACACACTAATCCACTCCATCACTCCCAGGTCTCCTGAGTGTGGGTACCGCTTCTGAAACCTGGCAGCCACTAGTTGATATTAATGACTGATGCTACTCGCTAATATTACTGGGTGATGTTACTTGATGACTGTTGGCTCTCATGAGTCGTCTTACCAGAAGTCTCTGACTTCTGCCACCCCCCATAAATCAGCCTTTATGCGATGGGCTACAGTCTTCCGTCGTCCGCAGCAGTGCCGTTGGAAGGCGCCTTCACTCCCGGACGAGTCATCGCACATAAACAGTGACTCTGTCTCTGACTCACCGCTGTATCTTCCTCCTGCTACAGCTTTCCTGGGAAACAAAAAGAGGACATGGAGGTGTCAGAGGAGTGACCGTGTGATATCTGCTCGATATTACTTTGGAGGCTGGACGTTTACACAGACTATTTCATCTAGGGCCCGTCCAGAGTCAAGTGGAGGCGCGCATGACTAAGCAGTCCTGGGCTTAGACTGCCATCTGTGGGTTACATGTGGTACTGCAATTTCCCCATGGCTCCCCCTTACAGAATACTTGTATTATAACAGCCAAGGGAAGATCTGGTGAAAGTTAACATTATATCAAACATTATTTGGCAAAACATTATTGATTTTATTAAAACCAGGTTGATGATGACAAGACTTTGTGAGGAAATACTGTGGACCTAAGGCACAACCCTATTCGAGGGAAAACACTATTTTGAAACAGTTATTCCCCCACCCAGTGAGTTAAATTACCGTGAATGAACGGACTTGGCTCCGAGAAAGTTCATTACAGCTGTGGTTTGGAGTCTGATCAACAGCAGGGGCTTTAAAACGCGCTACTAGTTGTTTACCGGAGTGCCGAGCTCCGTCCCCGCGGCCGCGGCTGTGTGTGTGTGTGTCTGCTGTTGATTAGACGCCTAAGATCAGGAGGAACTTCTGGTAACTGTGCTGGAGGACACTGAGGCAATTAGCTCCTCTGCGTCGGAGAAATCACATGGCCCGCTCCTCCGGCATGGGTGGAGGTGGTGGTGGAGGTGGTGGGTGGGGTTAGCGGCGAAATGGGATATTAAATGATTTTTGACGTCTTTGTCCTCCATAATTACCACGTCACACCAAGGTTGGAGAAGAGAGGAGCGACGGAGAGAAACAGATGTTCTCGCGGCGCGCGAGGCCACGTGCGGGCTGCACGCGGACGGTGGAGAATTAAATAAACATGTGGCGAACGAGACACAGTGTAAGACGATGACTGGACTCGGTACACCAGGGACTCGTGTTTAATGTTTAAACCATTGCACAATAGGAGGTGTGTAGAGCTGGGATAATTAAAGCCACGGAAGAAGTGATCTCTGAAATACTTTACATTTGATCGTTGTCATAAAAAGCCCAGTTGTTAGACCGCCTGATTGTATTTAGGTCATTCAATCCGGCCATCATTCTGTATGCCGCTAGACTCACAAGAAGGAGGCCAGCGTATGGGGCGTCCAGGTGCAGCTTTTACATGACCTCAAACGTTTACCCGTAAATGTCGTAATGTGTTTTTTTATGTTGTGACATTTCTGATTAGCTTAAAACCAAGCAAGCAAAGACTGAAATAATAAACAATCAGATATATTTTAATAAGACAGTAGTGCTGTTACTTCTCCAATGTGACATCTTCTTGTACTTCACAGCATATATAAATATCTCTTGATTTGATGATTGGTTAAACCCCTTTTTGCTGGTAACATTACTACTTATTTTTTCTAAATACATAATAGAATTGTAGACATTAGGCTGCAACGGAGACATTCCCATAAAAGAGCAGAAACACACACACACACACACACACACACACACACACACACACTTACACACACACACAGACATACACACACACACACACACACACACACACGCATCACTTCTCAGCTGGTAAAACCTCAAACTGCTCTTCACTTCTCATTTCACTTCAACTTTTTTTCTTGACTGACCCTAACCACACACAAACACTTGCACGAACGCACGAGCACACAGACACGCACACACACACACACACACACACACACACACACACCAGCACCACAAACCACAGGCTCCTGTGGAAGGGCTATTTTGTTGAGTCCTTTATTACGCCATCTGTCTTGGTCCTTGTTCTTGGGGTAATAACGACAGCGGTGGCCTGATGTCAGACACCACAGCCATTGTGCAAACAGGATACACTGACCACTGTGGACGCCAAAGATATAGGAGCCATTACCAAACACGAAGCATTCTTTCAAAGAGCAGAAAGACCTTTTGTTTTGTTATCAGACTCTCCACTCTGCTTTGCCAGTATGCGAATGCCAGCTCGGCTCGCAGAAACGTGTCACATCTTGACATCTTCTGCAATTCCCACAACACTCACAGCGTCATTTAGATGGTTGTCACAGGCCCCCTGATGTGCTTCTATTGACCTGTACAGAAACAACAAAGTTTTCTCAGCATCAGCCATTTAAAACATGGTGGTGTTTGGGCTTTAGCTGCCTGTCTGTGGGCATATACATACACACTGGCCCGACTGTGAGGTCAAGACCTAAAGTGCAGTTGTTGGTTTACAGTTTAATAGCTTCAGTTCATCTAATGAATTGTTAGTTAGATGCACGAATCTTCCAAAAACAGAGTAAACACACAACCCACATAAACGCTTTCTTTAATTTTCCTTCTTTTTCGCAGTTCCAAATGAAACTTTGTTGAACAAAAACCTCTGTTGCTTACTCTGATACGTAATACTTGAACAGCTGGGATTGGTCTTTGTACGTCACCCAAAATGGGGTAGAAAAAATACCACTGCCGTATCCTTCTGAACATTTAGGATTAGAGCCGGGACTTCTTTTCTAGCAGAAAACAGGCATGTTTCTGTTTACTTCCCCCCAATTGTAGGCAAGCAAACATAAGGGGACTTATTAAAGTAGCTAAAGATGCTTGAACATTGTCTCGAAGCTGATGAATAAGATAAATGTATTTTGTCCCACGTCTCTTTAATAACTACATCAGGCAACAAGGCTGATTACTTCTGTGTTATTCTTTTCAAATCCTTATTTAAAACATTTTTGCAAAAGCTCTAAAGCAAGATTCAGGAAGATGATGCCACTGCCACATAGTCACTGTGCCATTTAAAGCCAAAGATGTTCCTGCTCACCTTTATTTTGACCTCTCAGAATACAGGCTGCATCCTCTGAGTTTAGGTTTTAAGCTGCATAGTGAAACATTTTATAGTGAGTCATGTCATGTCTTCTTTTTTTGTTTACGTTTTAACCCGTCAGATATTTTTTAATTCTTCTGCACTTCAACAGTCCAGGCATGCAGATACAGGATTAAAGATATCACACAGATTTGTGAATATTGTGTTTCAGATGTCTGTATCATCAACTACTATGCCTTTGTTTATAACAGTCCACTTCTCCCAGAGGTATAGGCCAAAATCCCAAAAG
>NC_135230.1:6610915-6870915 GCF_052324685.1 Brachyhypopomus gauderio | reverse complement strand
TACGTCTCTTCCTCAGGTTATTTGAAACCCTCCAGTCCCTGTTCTGGTCCATATTCGGTCTGCTGAACCTTTATGTCACCAATGTGAAAGCGAGACACGAGTTCACGGAGTTCGTGGGCGCCACCATGTTTGGCACGTACAACGTGATTTCGCTGGTGGTTCTCCTCAACATGCTCATTGCCATGATGAACAACTCCTACCAGCTCATTGCTGTGAGTAGTGAGGACCTCTGACTGTGTATTTGCTACACAACTTCTGTTTTTTTGAGCATCTGCATTGACGCATTGGTGCACATGCCACTCGTTCAGCTCTTACAGCTATCAAAGGTGCTCCTGCAAGACTGTGGCCTGTTGTAAAGTGCTTCTGATTATTCTCCTAGATTCGAAGTTCTAACTCATGTAGGACTCCCTGTGCGCTTGTGTCCCCTAGGACCACGCGGACATCGAGTGGAAGTTCGCCAGGACCAAGCTGTGGATGAGTTATTTTGATGAGGGTGGCACGCTTCCACCGCCGTTCAATATCATCCCAAGCCCCAAGTCAGCATGGTACCTCTGCCTTTGGGTACACAGGCGGCTGTGCAGGGCAGACCGTGCCCCGCAGGATGACAACAAACACGAGAACCTCAAGGATTTAACTGTAAGCAAAACTGTGTTCGTGTAGATCAAGCTCAATTCTGCTCATTCCACTTTAGTCCCATGACAGGAATGCAGTTCGAAGGTCCTAAATGTAAACAAGCAAATCGGACATGAAGGACACGTTGTCCACTGTTGTGATGCCATGTGATGAGTGTCCTTAATAATGCGATGGGTTGTGTTCTCACACGAGGAGGGGGACTGGCGACATGCTTTGTTGCAATGCAAAGTCGAGTAATTAGTATTCTTACCCAGGCACACTGAGGTGGTTGCAAGATTTATGTGCAATGGTGGAGGCACGTGCACCCTTAGAGGTGCTGAGGATGTGTGCAATAGCATAGAAACCAAATTTCAAAAAGACTTGGAAGTCAGGAAACAGGCCTCTAAGAGATTCCACGCCCAAATTCACCTCCGTAAGCAAATAAGCATTTATAAGTGTTGCTCTGTGAACCGTTATAAAGCAACACAAGGATGTATTATTTTTTTGATCACACGTTACAAAAAGATTTCAAAGTCGAAACCCAATGTTCATGTGGTAGTTTTGTAATACAGGAAGCTCAAAATTCAATCAACAAGCTCTTCCACAATAGAAAGAAAATCAGGATCAAGACATCTTCATGAGGAACGTGTTGAACCAGTTATCATGACCTTGCTCTCTTTATCCCAGGTTTTATTATACTACTACCTATGTAGTCCATTCATTTTATGTAGCAAATAATAGATCATCAATAGACTTTATATTTTACATATTTTATATTTTTATGTAGAATTAAATTATCTTCTCTTAATTCCTCACACATCTCCACTTACCATTTCAAATGTGCTGTTTATCACCAAACACTGACCATGATACCATGATGCAGGTTTGGTCAGACACAAGATTGTTAGATTGCCGTTCTGCTTTTAGGTTTTACATGTAGGCAGATTTATATAACTCTGGAGATTTGATCTCAGTAATACGTTGCCTGAATGTGTGTGGGTGTGCGTATATGTGTGTGTGTCTATGAGAGAGGGAGGGAGGGAGGGAGGGAGAGAGAAAGAGAGAGAGAGTGAGGGAGAGAGAGGGGGGTGCCATTAGAAAAAAATCTGTTGGAGACCTAAAGAAATGCACTTGTAGTACATTATTATTATTAATATTATTATTATTGTTGTTGTTATTATTATTTATTAGAGCCCTAAAGGCCGAAAAGGTTTTGGAGGTTCAGCTGTTCTATTACCGGCGACAACTCTACTAATGCATCTGATTCATTGCCTGCAAGGCTTGATAATTAGATGATGAATTTTAACTACTGCATTTTATGAGAGTTGAGAGGCTTTCTAGCAGATTGCTCTGTAAAACATCCTTCTAGTGGAACTCTGTAAAGCCATGCTGTTTCTATATTTGGTGAGCTCAAAGGCACACATGGCAGTAATGGATGCTGTCCTTTAACACACTTAAAGAAATAACCACTGGCATAAGATGAACAAGAAGCAAGATGAACTTATAGATTAGCTTTGAAATGATATATGTATGTATCAAGGATCTACATTCAGCAGTTGTTAAGACCTGCACAGTTTTATTATAAACCTAAATTCTCTCAGAGTTTTCTCCTTCCATATCTTATATCTTAGCAGAGCAGGGCGTGTTGAACTGAATTTCGAACTGTGGAAGTTTATTTCTGGCTAATCAACTTCCTGTATTTAGAAACACCTTTCATTCTGGTTTCCTTTAATGTGGCTATACCCACATACCCAAACAGTTTGCTATAGGAACATTTCAGAACCCATAAATCATCCTACGCTCTTGCAGTGACATTTGCTGTCTGTATCTGTGAGTCTTCAAGAGTGGAGGGAGTTCCTTTAACTGACATAAGCAATATAAATCTTCTAGCCAATTTCAGGTAACGAGCAAAATGGCAGTTGGCTTTTTTCCCCCTCTAAGTATACTGAGCTGTTCTACAGTTCTGTGTGGGCAACAGTTCAGAGAGGCACTGTTACAGACCTCCTCCGTCCTGTTCTTCTTCAGTTCAGAGAGGTGCTGTCACAGACCTCCTCCGTCCTGCTCTTCTTCAGTTCAGAGAGGTGCTGTTACAGACCTCCTCCGTCCTGTTCTTCTTCAGTTCAGAAAGGTGCTGTCACAGACCTCCTCCGTCCTGTTCTTCTTCAGTTCAGAGAGGTGCTGTTACAGACCTCCTCCGTCCTGCTCTTCTTCAGTTCAGAGAGGTGCTGTTACAGACCTCCTCCGTCCTGTTCTTCTTCAGTTCAGAGAGGTGCTGTCACAGACCTCCTCCGTCCTGTTCTTCTTCAGTTCAGAGAGGTGCTGTTACAGACCTCCTCCGTCCTGTTCTTCTTCAGTTCAGAGAGGTGCTGTTACAGACCTCCTCCGTCCTGTTCTTCTTCAGTTCAGAGAGGCGCTGTCACAGACCTCCTCCGTCCTGTTCTTCTTCAGTTCAGAGAGGTGCTGTCACAGACCTCCTCCGTCCTGCTCTTCTTCAGTTCAGAGAGGTGCTGTTACAGACCTCCTCCGTCCTGCTCTTCTTCAGTTCAGAGAGGTGCTGTTACAGACCTCCTCCGTCCTGCTCTTCTTCAGTTCAGAGAGGTGCTGTTACAGACCTCCTCCGTCCTGTTCTTCTTCAGTTCAGAGGTGCTGTTACAGACCTCCTCCGTCCTGTTCTTCTTCAGTTTAGAGAGGTGCTGTCACAGACCTCCTCCGTCCTGTTCTTCTTCAGTTCAGAGAGGTGCTGTTACAGACCTCCTCCGTCCTGTTCTTCTTCAGTTCAGAGAGGTGCTGTCACAGACCTCCTCCGTCCTGTTCTTCTTCAGTTCAGAGAGGTGCTGTTACAGACCTCCTCCGTCCTGTTCTTCTACAGTTCAGAGGTGCTGTTACAGACCTCCTCCGTCCTGTTCTTCTTCAGTTTAGAGAGGTGCTGTCACAGACCTCCTCCGTCCTGTTCTTCTTCAGTTCAGAGAGGTGCTGTTACAGACCTCCTCCGTCCTGCTCTTCTTCAGTTCAGAGAGGTGCTGTCACAGACCTCCTCCGTCCTGTTCTTCAGTTCAGAGAGGCGCTGTTACAGACCTCCTCCGTCCTGCTCTTCTTCAGTTCAGAGAGGTGCTGTCACAGACCTCCTCCATCCTGTTCTTCAGTTCAGAGAGGCGCTGTTACAGACCTCCTCCGTCCTGTTCTTCAGTTCAGAGAGGCGCTGTTACAGACCTCCTCCGTCCTGCTCTTCAGTTCAGAGAGGTGCTGTTACAGACCTCCTTCGTTCCGTTCAACTTATGGTTGTGATGTCCTCACAGACATGCTCCATTTACACTCACTGCCAACTTTATTAGGTACACCTTGCTAGTACTGGGTTGGACCCCCTTTTGCCTTCAGAACTGCCTTAATCCTTCATGGCATAGATTCAACAAGGTACTGGAAACATTCCTCAGAGAGTCTGGTCCATATTGACATGATAGCATCACACAGTTGCTGCAGATTTGTCGGCTGCACATCCATGATGTGAATCTCCTGTTTCACCACATCCCAAAGGTGCTCTATTGGATTGAGATCTGATGACTGTGGAGGCCATTAGAGTACAGTGAATTCAAGAAACCAGTCCGAGATGATTCACGCTTTATGACATGGCACGTTATCCTGCTGGAAGTAACCATCAGAAGATGGGTACACTATTGTTATAAAGGGATGGGCACAGTCAGCAACAATACTCGTTGACACGATGCTCAATTGGTACTAATGGACGCAAAGGAAAATATCCCCCACACCTTTGCCTCACCACCACCAGCCTGAACCATTGATACAAGGCAGAAAGGATCTATGCTTTCATGTTGTTGACGCCAAATTCTGATCCTACTATCCGAATGTTGTAGCACAAATTGAGACTCATCAGACCAGGCAACATTTTTCCAATCTTCTTTTGTCCAATTTTGGTGAGCCTGTGTGAATTGTAGCTTCCTGTTCTTAGCTGACAGGAGTGGCACCTGGTGTGGTCTTCTGCTGCTGTAGCCCATCTGCCTCAAGATTTGATGTGTTGTAACGACTGGTTATCTGTGTTACCGCTGCCGTTGTATCAGCCCAAACCAGTCTGGCCATTCTCCTCTGACCTCTGGCATCAGCAAGACTCACTGGATATTTTCTCATTTTCAGATCTTTCTCTGTAAAGATGAGATGGTTATGCGTGAAAATCCCAGTAGATAATCAGTTTATGAAATACTCTTCAATATTGAGCAGTCTGTAAATCTGTCAATCTGCTTTGCTTTTCAGGAAAAGCATGCTGACCGGATTATTCAGAATAAACAGTATCAGGTATGTTGAAGAGGAGGGTATGAAACCTCCCCCCCGAATCGATTGGTTCGACATTGCCCCTCCCTAACTAGATAATTATAGCCTGATAATGCACCTCATTTCCAGATAAGAGAGCCGTGTTAATCTGCCCCCAATACGACCCTACCCTCTCTTTCTTCTCAGGAGGTGATTCGTAATCTAGTGAAGAGATACGTAGCAGCTATGATTCGCAGTGCGAAGACGAACGAAGGGCTGACCGAGGAGAACTTCAAGGTAGCTGTTCTCAAACATCAGACCTACACAGTAAATAAATCTATAATAATAAATCAACAGTGTGCGCTTAGTCATTTCTGTCTTACATACACGATTCAGTGAGATGTAGTTTACTGTAGTCTGGTCCTCATATAAGAAAAGCAACTACAGTTCAGTAACATTTGCAGGAAGCTCAAATTTCAAAAATCATAAATAAATATATGAGTAAATCTTAAAGTAATTAGATATGATTTCAGTTCTTACACATTTTCATCCTTTATGAAGATGTAACTGCTGATAACTGAAATACTGAATAGAATACTGAAATACTGAATAGAATACCGAAATACTGAACAGAATACTGAAATACTGAATGGAATACTGAAATACTGATCAAAGTGTCTGTGGCTTCTTGGTGCAGGAGCTGAAGCAGGATATCTCTAGTTTTCGCTACGAAGTTTTGGATCTTCTCGGGAACCGTAAGCCCCCGCGTCGCACATTCTCTTCGAGCAGTGACGCTACGCTTCGAGACGACGCCAGCGACGACGGTGACGGCGGTGGCAGTAAAGGCAGGGCAGTGTCCTTCAAAGGGGTTCCGACGTCGGACGCCCCGCATGGCGTCTCCGCCCTCATTCACTCCATCGCCGGTATGGATTTCCCCATGGCGACCACGGCGATAGCCCCGCTGCGCAGGGAGGACAGACCAAAGATCAACGGACTGAGGAAAAGCCCCTCACCCTGCTCTTCCACTTCCTCTGCGACCGGTGCCGTGTTGGCCCCCTCCAGTGCGTGGAGTAGGTTAGCGAGCTTGCCCGGTTCTGGGAAGAACTCCTTCAGACAGCTGGGACTCCTCTTCTCCCGCATGGGTACCCGACTCCCCCAGCCTGCCGGCGTGACAGCCGCCACTTACACCATCTCAGACGGACTGCTCCAGCCCCCGGGAGCGTGGCAAGACCTGGGTTTCGCCCGCGGCGCCGGTCCGGTCACGCGGAGCGAGACTGGCCTGAATCATGCGGATGGGCCCGCCACAGCTGGCTGTGGCGATGTTCCCAGGACGGCCAACAGACAAAGAACCGGAGAGAGGGACGTCCTGACCACTATGGGTCCCCTGTCCCCTCCCACTTCCCTACACTGTGCTTCCAGCTTCTCGGCCTCTAGTTCTCGTCTCCTAGACTCGAGTGAGGACGTGTTTCAGGGATTGGTCGGGCCTTTTGATGGACACAGAGCAGTCTCCGCCCACTGTGAGGTGGATCATGATGACTCAGTGACCACGCAGCTATAGTATCGCAAGCATGCACTCGATAAATGCACTTTAATAATAACAGTAATATTTGATGATACCAATAACAATGACCTTCCTATTAAGAACAGCAATTTTTTTATTTGAACTGCTGGAATTTTTTCATGGATACGTGAGGCTTGTGGATTAAGTGAATGCGTTTTTAGTAAACTCCATTATTCTTATATAAAAATTTGAACAGCAAGAAAACAGAAGGGACATGGAATGTTATCAGCTTACTTTAAAGTGTTAACAGAAACTGTGTGAGCATCTACTGTCCAACCATAGCACTTCTTGCAACTAATAAAGCACTGAACATTATCAAATCATTTAGTTTTGCACAGGCATGCACACAACGTACACACACCTTCCACCTCTCGCAAATATATATACACACCACACGCAAATACATGCTAAGAGAAGTTTCCTTTGATATACACATAGATAATCAAAATAGAATTGCATTACAAAATTAGCAAGCTTTATTTTGTAGGCAACGGGCAAACCTGACATTGTGGACAGTGACTGAGACTGAGACATGGACTGGCCTCATGCTGATAAAATCGATGAAAATGATTTTACATATTAGCATGCCAGCTTTTAAACCTTTAACCAGTATATAGACTACGTACTGCTAGAGCTTAAAGTGTGTTGAGATGGAAGATCACCTCTTGAATTTAGGGGCTGAGCTCAATTACACCTTTAACACAGGATTGTTATTTTGTTTTAAATAATCACTTTTCCACTTCTGCATGACCACAGACAGGGTCTCGTCAGCTGTTTGAACCTGCTAATTCAAACACATCTTCCAATGATGAGAAAACAGAGGCTTCACATCCAGTAAACACGCTGCCAGTGCCATCGTCCCCTAATCCTGGTCTGGGAGACTGACGCTCCATGTGCATTTAGTCTGTTTGCTTCAATTTCATTTAGTTCAAGTTAACTTGATTGTTTATTTTTTTTGCAGCCTTCTGAATATATGAGAGTGGCTGGCAATACTCAGACATACAAACATTATATAGATCTATATAAATTATATAGATTTTATTTTCATATATTAATTTAAATGCATAATTAGTAAATGTGCTGTTAAAGCTTTCTGTAAAGCTGCTTTGTGATAATGTCTATTGTAAAAAGTGCTGAATGATTAAAACTTGAACTGAGCTGGTGAAATGAGAACGTTTGCATTTGAACAACACAGATCTTGCAGATTCTGAGATCTACATTCATTTGCACAAGATGAAGCCCAGAGTAATAATTCAATAAACTTTCACAAATATGCCTAATATCTGCACAAGAGCACTCACATTTTTGCTATAGCATGGTCAGACGGAGTTTTTGCATGACTCTAATGGTGTTTGGTTAGAATAGAATTAACATTTATAGTCTTGAATAATATGTACAATTACAAAATACACTCTGGATTTCATGTTAATTGCTTTATCAAATAAACACTGCGATTTTAAAGAGGAAAAAAAAAACCCCGGAAGAGAAAATGTCTGCGTCTTTTACTGTTTTCATAACAAAACTGTGAATGAGGAACCACATGTTAAATGTACCTCAACAAAATCACCTTAAATCTACAGTGGACGTGATTTTTTCCCTGCTTTTTATAGACTTTAAAGCCCTTCTATGGCTTCAGTGCCTTAACTGCCAAGATCTGTTGTCTTGGCCTGAATCCACTGGCAGTTGGGCGAATGTTTAGTTACTCTCCTGCTATTGTAGCGGGCCAAGTATGATGGATGTTTGTACTCGGTACGGAGAGCTGCGGCAACGTGGACGCTGAAGGCACGCGCTGCGCTCGTGCACGGGACGAGACCATCTCCAAGAATCCCCAGCTGACACAAATCTCCACCATACATGACACAATTGGCATCACTGAACTGATGACGTCCGCCTCACACTCATTTGGGACCCGAAGCTTGTTCCCGTGAGTGCGCGCGCACTTGATTCAAACGCGCCCCCACACATTTTCTGCACCTGAACGTCTGCGAATGAAACGTCATTGGTCTGACTGCGTCACTAATATCTGGTTTGCCTTTGCTGACGCAAACCCAGCTCGACAGCACGGAGCAGATTTAACTTTGACACTATGCGCAAAGTGATGTAAGGAATAAACTCAAGTATAATTGTACGCTTTGGGAAACTGAAATCACAATTTACACTTAAAAAAATAGCAAGCTTAGAGTTTTTATACTCTAATTATGGCAGAGGCTGTCATCTAAGACGACTTACATATTTATCCGTATGACAGTAAACGTGCGCCCTGGGAATGTGATCTCATGACCTTGGTGAAGTCACCTTGTTGTCCCTGTTCCATAGGAACGCTGTGCTGCCCAACTGCGCATGCGCAGATATGCACTCAAACGCACTCAAAAACCACTTTAGGCCTAATATAATGGCGGAATCTCCCAGCGGAAATTCGAGCGGAAATACATTCATTGTTTTCTGTACCAACATCGGAAAATACATTTACTGCAAAACACACCCCTAAACCGAGCATAGTGCGCATACCATAGTGCCCGTGTCATTTAAATACCAACAAACAATACTGAAGGGTTTTTTTTTTTTTTTTTTTTACAATTTTTAACAAGTTTTTAGACCTGGACATTATGGTATTTGACTGCTTTAATTTTAATGCTTTAATTTGAAGACTACATGGAAAATAATTCAAAATATAACGCAAAAGAATTTTTATTCAATAGATAAAAGTATAAATCTAATATCCAAGCATTTGCGTGGGTGAGCTTTCAACAAAAGCTACTCGCTGCCCTCTGCTGGACATACGTGGGAATCACACTAAGGAGCGCAAAAGAGGTAAAAAGAGGTCTTACGATACGTTTTCTGCATTTCATCTAACATCAAACATTTAAAGATATCTTACTGACCAAAATACCTGCCCAAAAGATGAAGTTGCAATGGAATATTATATTTTATACCCATCTCTCCCCACAGATTCGCAGATTTCCTAAAATGTTCTATTCATGATACAATACTGAGATTTCTTCTACACCTCACACCTCCACATCTTACCACGAGACCAAAGGTGGATAAACGTCTGGGAGTGGAGGACTCCTCTTAACCCAGGAGTGACACAGTAAAACAGTCAATCCAGCAACACAGTTTGTGGTGGTAACGCCCGCATTCATAGCACCCGGAATGTCTGTCAGCCACATCAAAATATCTGTTATTTTTTAAATAATATAAAATAACCTAATTATACCAGAATCGATTGGAGCTGGTGATAATTGAATATACAAACAGCTAATATACAAACAGCTATGTACTGGAGTAAGTAAGACCGGAATATAGGCAGTTATTTGGCTGAGTAGTATTAAGGATAATACATTTATTAGAGGACTGGATCCTGCATCTTTAATGTCCACAACCGCCAAGAAACCTTTTAAATCTTAATAGGACGCGGAGCTATTTGCTGCACTTACAGTTAGACGCGCACAGGCGTAGCCCCTCCCACCTTCTCCTATTGGTCCTGCCATGCCACTTCGCCGTTCCTGATTGGTTTAATTTGCGGAAGGTCCACGTTCCATAAAGGTTATGGCGGAAGTGGAATATTCATAAATACAGGCTGGATGAAAGATCTCAATTCTGCAGAATTCTCTTTTATAAATTAACATCGGCGTACCGTTTTGCAATGAATGTGTTAATTTTTATGTTATTGGTTTACGTAAGTACCTATTCGGCTCTTAAAGGCGACAGTGATGACTGGGTACATTTACCAAATAAATGTGAAGGTAAGTTTTTTTTCTCGGAGCAGCAGGATTTGTGCAGGTTTATTTAATTCAGGTCTTCATATGTTGTGTGTTTGAACATCAACATGAAGGTCACACCAGTAGGTTATTAATGCATTAGATAATGGTGTGAAATGTTGGAATGGCCGTTCGTGCCGTTATCGCCTGCAGCGATGTCATTGAACGTGTGATTGACAGGGACGTTGATCAAAAGCAGAAATGGGACTGCAGTTAAATGTATCAAGACTGATACTCGTTTCCTGTAACGGAAGACTTGTGTTATTTATATCAGACTGGCGAGTTCCTGTACAGTAATGTCCCCTCTAAAATGTGCTTTCACCCTACAGTGTGCAAGTTTCTGAGCATTGAAATGAAATCAGCATTAGACGAAACTGGCAAAACGAAGGAAGTTATAGAGACGAACTACCGTTTCCTGGACGATAAAGGTGCACCACCTATCAAATATGTTAAATCGTAAGTGATGTCTCTACCTTTGGTCTGTGGGTGACCGTTATATATTATCATAATATACTATTGTAGTATGTAGACAAACAAAAGTGTCTGAACTAATAGGCTGTAAAGGCAATACCTGTGTGTGTGTGTGTGTGTGTGTGTGTGTGTGTGTGTGTGTGTGTGTGTGTGTGTGTGTGTGTGTGTGTGTGATGTCTAGTGATATCCGTTTTATAGAAGTAATGGAAAGTGTGTGTTCAAGAATTCTGCAGTACAATCTCCACAAGGAGAGAGATGGCAGCAATCGCTTTGCCAAGGTGAGAAAAGGACCCTAATTCACCTGGACATTGTGGTGTGGCATGAAGTCAAACAGTAGTTCACTACCAGAGCACGAATGCAATGATACTCTAATAAAAGAAATGTCCTTTCTGCTGCAGATTCTCTGAACAATATTAATGTGATTGTTTGGATAGCTCATTTAATTGTTTTGTTTGTTTGTTTGTTTAAGTGTTGCCTTAGGCCACAGGTGTTTCCCTGCAGTGGCTAAGTAACTGCCGACATACTTATAACCTGAATTGTCATGATCAAACATAACGCAGCCCTATGGTTACTTCATTCTGTCCTCGGTAACCCTAGAACAGACATTTAGTGTTTACTTTAAAGTATTTTAGAATATAGACATTTGACTGATTACATAATGATGTGTGTAACGAAATAGGTCACATCGGTCTGCTTTGCACTACTGTCCGCTATGCTGCTCAGCTTTGGTCTCCATTTCTCCGTGCATAGGGCATGTCCGAGACGTTTTCCACCTTGCACAACCTGGTCCATAAGGGGGTGAAGGTTGTCATGGACATTCCTTACGAGCTGTGGAACGAGACAAGTGCGGAGGTGGCTGATCTCAAGAAGCAGGTGAGCGTGAGTTTGAAGACCCCTCCTCGTGGAGTGTGACGCACACACCTCCGTGCTCCGCCCCGCGCCGATCAGCACACGCGCGTGTGCTAAGCGTGCAGAGCTGTCGACGGCTTTCTCTCTGTCTCTGTGTGTTGTTACATTTGTATGTTTTTTTTTTCCCTCCATCATTTAGTGTGACGTAATGATCGAGCAGTATGAAGACGTTATTGAAGACTGGTATAAAGGCAACCAGGAGGAAGACCTCACAAATTACCTGTGCGAGAAACATGTCCTGAAAGGACAAGACATGTGTAGGTTGATCTTTTGTATTCGGTGGATAAGGAAACCTATATGGTCTTCACTTTCAGGAAGGTCACAAACTGCCACAGCAGGTCTGTAGCTGTGTGTGTCAGTGTTGTGTTGGGCAGCGAGGTCAGGCACTCAAGGTGAATGAGTGCTCGATTCGTGACGGAAGCCTTGAGATTCGAGTCTGTTTGGGCTTCCAAAGTTAACTTCAGTTTCTTTTTACAAACTCCCCGAGCAGCAAAAGTGATGTCCTAGTTCAGACACTAACGTGTAGAGGTTTCACAGCTGACACAGTGCACATAAAATATCACCCTTTACGTTTTGCATTTAGCCTCCATAACAAACTACGGTGAACGAGGGTAACCATAAGTGATGTAAACTATGGCTTTGATTGGCTAGGAACAATGTCCTGACAGTTTTTCAAGTTCATGCTATCCTGTACCAGTGTCCTCTTCTTAATAATTATTTTTTTCATTTTATGGATTTATTCCCATAATAGTCATGCCAGTTACATTAAACTGGGTTTAGTAACTTAGTACATAGTTTATTGCACAGCTGTCAACATTATCACAGAACACAGCAACATAAATGGGTGAATAATCCCAAATTAAGTGCAAACGGCACTCCTGAAGAAAATAGTTCTTCGGGTCCACCTATTCATTGTTGTACAGATTCTGCAAAGAGTTCACAGGGGAGTTCATCAGGAAAAGCAAAAGGGAGGACACTGGCAGGTGGCTGGTTTAACTTTAATTAATGAGTAAATTTATTTATCTCTCCTTCATTCTCTCCACCATCTTGTCTGAAGCCTGCCTGGAAGAATCTTGGGTTGGGAAGAAAGGAGACATGGCAGCCATCGCAGAAGACAAAAAGAAAAAGAAGAACAAGAAAAAGGCCAAAGGTGGTGAGGACGGCCAAAAAAAGGAGAAGAAGTCGAAGAAGAAGAAGAAAAAGGGGAAAGTGGCCGAGGAGCGCTTGGACAAGCAGAAAAATGAGGAGGGGCACACCTCCGCCGAGGAGATTCAGGACAGTGTCCCTCTTCAGCAGGAGAAAACTGAACTCTGACCTGTCCAATTCAATTCCTTCTGGTTTTGTGTCCTACCTCTGAATAAAAATTGTGATTGGCGATTTGTTATAAATTGTGTTGGAAACTGTGAAAGGCAAGAGAGAACGTATTTTTCAATCCAATTAAGGATTTTTTGACTTCAAAAATGTCATGTGATGAATTTTGAGGGGAATTACATGAAGTGTAAAAAAAATTATACAACTGTTCTGCATTCTTAGGTTATGTCTTCAAATTATGTTGACTCTTCAGTTAAACAGTAGATCCATAATGTGTGAATCTGTTTCATTTTATTAATGTTTTTCTTTTTTGCTATAACTGGTTAAAAATCACTATCACTGGTTATATATCACAGAAATTTTACTGTAATCGCTCAATTTTATCTCCTTTTCCCACAACCCGATATTGCAAAGTCTATAATAGATCTCAAAACGCATCGCTGTGTCAATGCAGTGTTTCTGTGTGCGATTTCTAAATGCTTTAAAAGAAGTCATTTTGCTACAATATTACAGTATTACACAGACAATTGTTTTGTATATTCATTTTTTAAATTCCTGTAATACTGTGCTTTGTCTATCAAAGGCTGCTACTACTGAACATGAGAAACAATATGTGCGAGGTTGTGTATGTGTGTGGTGAGATTACAAATTGCAAGTGTTGCATTTTCGCAGGTCATGTTATTTGATGATGTGCAGTCCCTAAGGATCTTAAAAGAGCTTGTGTTTTTTGATATGCAATTAAAGCTCTGGCTGCCGGTCAGATAATATAAATCTTAAGTTTGTGTGCTTTTTGTATTTGTTTTTCTAAGTTTCTATTCATGTATATTACCTGTTCTTCACCGATCCCTACTGACAGGCTTGGGCTGTTAACCCATGGGTTTCATGTAGAAGTAGGCTGTGTGGTTGAAAGTCATAGACTTTGGCCACTTGAGACTGGGTTTCTGACAATTTATAAAAGCAATGCTCACGACAGATGGGTTAGGGGTTAGGGAGCATCTGAGAGCACAGCTGGCTATGTTCTTTTTTGGTGGGAAGGATTTGTCATCTGAATAACAGCCATGCTAAATTAGGCAAATTATACTCTTTGGAATACCGACTTTGTTGCGCTTAACATTTGGAAATTCTCAAGTGAGTTGAGGACATCATTCCCAACAGAAAACTGAACTTCTGAATCATTGATGCCATATCTTATTTTTAACAGCTGTCAATTCAACAAGAGCATAACCAGTTGTCATGCTGGTTTCAACTGTAGTTGGTAGTTGAAGCGGGTAGTTGAATATAGTAGTTGAACAGGCTAGTTGTACAGGCTATTCAACTGCTACTCCTTTGCACCTGTAGAAACACCTGGGCCAAGATGTGCAACCTTAGTTGTTTATTAGGAAAACTCCATGTGGAAGAAGTGATTTCAAAATGAACTATAATTTTCTTAATTACTCAACGACAATAAAAGAAGAAACATAATAAAAGAAGAGCAGAATGGATCACTGCCCATATGTCTACTGTCTAAACATTCAATTAAGGACTTTTCTGAACCCATTTAAAGTCATAATGTATAATCCTTAACTGTTATATAACTGTTAAATTGCTGCTAAAAAGTACACACAAGATCAAACATAATGTTGCTCCTTGTGTCTCAGACACAAGACACTGGGCATCAAGAAAACAGTGTAAGGATATCAGCCCTTATGTGCCCACATCCATATTGTATTATAAAGGAAGGCCTTTATAAAATTCACCCTTAATGAAATTTTATGCCTGAACTGAAAAACAGTTACAGATGCAATGTCTAAACTACACCTCTAGGAAGGCATTGCTGTGAGCTTGAGTTATATGTATTACAAAACAAGGATTATAATCTTTTAAATCTACAGCATATGTATGAAACACGCTTCAGTTTTGACCACTAGGGTCCACCACTGACACTGAAATGTTTTAAGTTTGACAACTAGACGGTCTGATAACCAGGCATAATCACTACACTGCTATACTGTCTGTTTTTTGTGTGTGTGTGTGTGTGTGAGAGAGAGAGAGAGAGAGAGAGAGAGAGAGAAGGTGTGTGTGTAGTTTATTGAGCAAATAAGAAAGTTAGGATACACATTTTAAACTTGACTAAAACAAGGTAAAACAAAAATCCAGACATGGTACCAAAGGTTCGGTCCCCAGTAGTAACTACTCTGAATTTGGGCACAGCTAGGAGTCCAGCGTCAGACAGCCCCAGCATGCAAGACGGGCTGTAGGGCTGATACGCTCGGCTATAGAGGATGGGCCTTAAGTTTTATTGGGACTCAGTATCAAGATATTGGAAGGTTTGATTGGCATGAATATAGGATATTTGTGTAGGAGGTGGAAGTTGTGTTTTTAATGCCAAGATAAATCTGAGTATTATCTGCTTAACAATGAAACTTTTAAGATCATGGTGGTGGATGACTTGACATGTAGATAACAATGGTAAGGGCCCATTGACTTAATCTGGTGTACACCATGCATGGTAGTATCAATGGCAAACTTGTATTTACCTTAAACAACAAACTGAAATCTACTTGCACCCATGCAATAGTGTAGGTTAAACCAATAGCAGACCAATAAAGAGTATCTACTGTATCAAATGCAGCACTTAAGTCTAATAGAAGAAGGAAAGCCACTGTTGAAAAGAGGAGATAATTATATCCATCTTATGAGAAACTCAGAAAGTCATAGAGTATTAATGGAGCGTTGCACATAAAAAGGCATTAATATCCTTCACAGTTGACCTGAGAGACTCGGTAAGGATGAATAAAGATGGATTCTTTAGATATCTAAACCATTCTTAGCAAACAAAATCCCTATTCTTTACTGCCTTACTGGAGATACAGGAAATTTAAGCAACACACCTCTATTTCATTTAATGTTATAGTGAGACATATAACAGGTGTGTCAAATAGCAAACTAGAACTGTGTGTAACTGAGGGAACTAAACGTGCATTTCAAAAAGTTCACTATAAAAAGTAAAAAAAAAATCAAAGGCAACCACAGAAACTGAAGAAACTAGACTGTCTGCTGACTATGTCAGCTGTTATTTTGAGGATCCAAATTGCTTGCTGTTCTTCTGTGGTTTCTTCCTGAGTTCCTATGTTTATGTCTACGGACTTCAAAGGCAGGCAGCACGACAGGAGAGCAGAGGCTAAGACCGAGAGAGCATCTTCACAGCTCTGTTACACCACGTACCCTCAAGCTCAGAACCTGGACACGTCCGGTGGAGTTTGCTTCTGTCCGCTGTCCCAGTGTAAGGCCGTCCCAATTCAACGCCAGGGTCAAATAAAATGTCTGGACATAAAAGGGTTTTGGATGCACCCCTATTACTGGTTTGTATGGAGGGGAAAGGAAAAAATTACCTTCTGATTTTAATGTGAACTCATGACCTAAGCCACACATGTCTGTAAATGGAATCAGAAAAAAAAAAAATCATTAAGCTTTTTATGGCTGGATGACATGGATTCTTTCCCCGTTCATCTATTTTGTCATCATCTTAGACCCTGGAATTTTTACAACTGCAGCCTGTTCCCATGGTGCCCGAAGCATTTTAAAACCATTTTTAGACCACAGATCTTAATTCAGAATGAGTCCAAAGAAAGACTGTGTGTCATCGCAGATGTACGCTCTCAGAGTGTTTGGCTCACTGGGCGCTCCATAAATGTGCAAAATGAAAACGTCCATTTAATATGATTACCCAATCACATAGGCACAGGGTGACTTTAAAAGTGGCCCTGATCTTAGTGATTTATGATATTTGGATGACAAGCACAATGAAAAAATGTGCGACGTGTCACTGGGGGTCGATTGTGTATCTGTCAGTGAAAAGCAACACTAAAACGAAACATCAAAAATTAAACAGATGTGAGGCAGAAGTAGTTATGATCGGGAGTCAAAGTGCACATTTGTGTTTGTGTTCACCACTCATAAACCATTGATAACTTTAAACTTCAGATAACGCTACAATTATGAATGACTATGGAGCACCATGATGTTTCAATCAAAATCAGAAGACCTGTGTACAAAGACTGACTGGAAAAGCAGCAGGTTGTTAACGATGGTCATCCTTCACTGCTCATTGGTAGAGACCAACACAAAGAGCTAGAATAGATCAAAGATAAAGTGTGCCGTTGCCTGAATGTGCAAATTCAGAAAAGAACAAACCAGAGCATTTATAGGAATTCCTCAATGGGAAGCTTGTTGTCCAGCAGTTTGCACCGCAGACTACCTGAATATGATAGCTGTGGAAACTCTCTTGGTTAATGTGTGTGATAACAAACCCAAATGTTATCACAAGTGCACTTAGTCACACCCACTGGAATCCTGGGACCTATAGAAAGTCTCACAAGGCTACTGGAAATGACGAGATGTAGCTGTACGTATGCTGTAGTGGTAAAGATCATCACCATGTGCTAAATGGAGCATGCTGTGTTAAATGTGCTGCAGTGGGCATTACTAGGACAGGAAGTGCACAGGAGAGACTAGCCCAATGAAACCACACACTCATTTAGGGCTGAAGAGCACTGGTACTCCACACACAATCCCGATTAAACGCTAGAAGCTAACAGCCCGAGTGCTTTGTGAGGATTGCATGCTTAAATGGGTTTAATTAAAGCCAAAGATACAAGGCTAAAGTACAAACTATATTCTGAATATTGTTTAATGTGTAGATGCACAAGTAGGTGATAATAATTCCAGATGTGAACGCTGTATCTTTTAAACAGAAGACAGAATGAGTGGAGAACATTCAGACTGGCAGCTGCTTGTTTAAATAACTTTATCTTCTAATGAAAGTCCATGACATAATACACTTAAAATATAAACAGTAGTGAAAACTCAACTCTGGCAGTCTTTAAAATAAACGACTGTACATTCAACAGACTCAGAAGAGTAAGAGAGGATGTAAGCAGGAAAAATCACGATAAGGACGTCCAACGTAAAACGGCATTAATCTGTTCAGTCCGTCATAAACGAGAGGGTCACTGCTGCGTTGCCCCAGTTGAGGCCACACAGAGAGTCGTCTCAGGACGGCTCCTTCCGTCTCCTCCAGACTCGTCTCAGTCCGTGACGAGTCCGAGGGCTTAACTTGCCGACTTGATCGTAAGAATGGGAAGAGGGCGGCGACCTCGTTGCCACGGACGACAACGTCGGGCCTTACAGGTTTCCATTTTCCATTGACCAAGTTAGGCAGAAGCAGGAAGAATGACAGAACCACAAACGCCAAAGTACAGGAGGAAACCGCGGATGGAAACCCTGGATGCTCAAATAGCCAAACAGTCGGGAGAGTTTCAAAGGAGACAGAGGACTGGGCCAAGCATATTTAATATGTTAACACGTTTAATATGTTATTACATATAATAATCACTTCAGTAAACCCTCTTGCACCATTCCTGAACTTGGCGCTGTTCAGACATGTATGTTAATGTTTAGTTCCTGTGTATGGTCTTCCTGCAAAGTGCCTAGGTTATTATTATGAAATGCATAATAATATAAATTATATTATTATTATTATTATTATTATTATTATTATTAATAATAAGTCCCATAGTAAATGTCCAGAGTTGATAGTGTAGTGGTTTGCCCAAGCAGTGTGTTGTGGATGGATAATACGGGCTCCTCATTCCTCTGTGTGAAGAACCAGTGGTCTTTGCACTTTTCTCTGTGGAGAAGAAACACAATTACAGCAGAAAATTAGAGAATCTGCCAAACTTTTAAAAGTAGAGGCACACGTGCCAACCTGGAGACCTCACTGATGTGTAATGGTTTAGAAAGATTATAAAGATTATAGCAGTAGATGATTGGCCCACTGTCTGTGGGTTCTGCAGCATACATCTTGGATCAATCTGGAAGTGTGTGCAGGAGAAGATGGATTGAATCGTGAGATTGGAAACTGGTAGCCGATGGAGATAAGAGCCTGCAGATCCCACAGAGAACTGCTTTCACCATGCAGATGCTGGTGGTGCACTCTGGATGTAAAGGATCTACTTATTTTATGGAGTTAACAATTCCATTTCAGGAGCAGTTGGATGTGGCATCAGAAAGGAACAAAGTGAGATATGCTGACTTGGTGTGTGGCGAGAGAGAACACGGGAGAACATGGGAGAACATGGGAGAGCATGGGAGAGCATGGGAGAACATGAGAGAACATGAGAGAACATGAGAGAACATGGGAGAGCATAGGAGAACATGGGAGAGCATGGGAGAGCATGGGAGAACTTGAGAGAACATGAGAGAACATGGGAGAGCATGGGAGAGCATGGGAGAACATGAGAGAACATGAGAGAACATGGAAGAACATGGGAGAGCATGGGAGAACATGGAAGAACATGGGAGAGCATGGGAGAACATGGAAGAACATGGAAGAACATGGGAGAGCATGGAAGAACATGGAAGAACATGAGAGAACATGAGAGAACATGGGAGAACATGGGAGAACATGGGAGAACATGGGAGAACATGGGAGAACATGGAAGAACATGGGAGAGCATGGGAGAACACGGGAGAACATGAGAGAACATGAGAGAACATGGGAGAACATGGGAGAACATGGGAGAACATGGGAGAACATGGGTGGTAGGTACATCTCCAGCCAGTGGAGGTACTGGGGGTCTCCAGCTATGTTCGACACATCCTTGCTTGTGGATTCTGGTCAGAGAGGCCACATCTAAAGAGGTTCTGGATGTGTTTGGTTTAAACACGAGTTTTGATGGCAGTAGGTTCTAGGACACCAGGCCACACTGTTGAGGCTGGAGGTGGTAGGGGCTTAATTCAGCGAAACACTCAAGCACTTGAGAGGTTGTGGTTTCTACTATGAAGCGAGTTGGCTGAGCCTTATGTGAATCTAATGGATTAATGCAGGATATTTCACATTCTGTGTATAATTACATTAACAGTACAATGCCAATGATTACAAAATCCAGGACTGGAAATCACATTTGAGGTCCAAAGTCAAAGATCTCTATTTTAATGTGCTTAATTTGTATTAACCACATTGTACTCAAGACATTATGTTAGACATGACGAAATTAATAAAAAAGATTTTTTTTATTGTGTCGAGTGAAAGTCTTAATTTTATAATGAATGAACAATGAATTTGCATGATGCCCGCTGGAGTGAATAATCAGAATTAGGGCAAACTTAAAGTTGCCAAATTGCCAGTTGTGATTTTCACCCCAATCGGAATTTGTCCTCCACATTTACCCATCTGTGCAGTGAGAACACACACACACACACACACACACACACACACACACACACACACACACACACACACACACACACACACACACACACACACACACACACACACACACACACACACACACACACACACACTAGTGATTACTAGGGGGCTGTGTGTACACACATGCCCAGAGCACTTCCTGGGGAGCAGTTGGGGTTAAGTGCCTTGCTCAAGGGCACTTCAGTCATGGCCTAGGGCCTGGGAATCAAACCCACAACACAGTTTGTAATTAATGAACTATGAATGCGCACAATGTCTACTGGAGTGAATAATCAGAACACAAGCAAGCCAAGTCCAGCGTCTTTGGGAAAACTTCACCAGACGTCTCATTGACAGGACAGTTCTTCCCCCAACCGAGAGGTGTTTTTCATGCACATAGCGCGCACATCCCAGCTGCCACATATCTCATTACCAACCCCCCACGACCCTATTCAAACCCACAAGAGGAGATGATCGATGGCTTCTCAAATAACAACGCTAGCATTCTCCCCCCCCTTGTTTCTTTCATTTCCTTCGCACGACCGATTAGCCGGTCCACCGGCATCTTTGCCTGCTACCTGGCGACGCTGTAACGTGGCGCACCCCCACCCTCGAGGCTCAGCTGTGCTCCACGTCCATGTTCGGACCGACTCCACCCGCGTCATCTGCGTGAACACAAAGCACGTTGACGTTAACGGTTTGGACTCGACGGCCTTCTCCATCGCCAGCGTGTTAGCGCGTCTCACCGTGCAGGAGTGCGTGGGTGGAGGTGTGCCGTAGGGTCTGCTCCACCCGCTCCCTCCGCTCACACTCGAACCGCAGCGCCTCCTGCAGCCTGCGTTTGGCCTTCTTCTCCTTCCTGAGGCGTTTTAGGATGGAGGCTGAGGGCGGAGACGCAGAGCAGAGAGGCGCTAGTGCCTGAACCGTTTCCATATTCCTGACAGAAATGTTAGCTTCATTCCTCGTGTGATTGTTTTTGTCTTTCATGTATGTACACACACACACACACACACACACACCACACACACACACACACACACAAGCAAACACACCTTGTCAGTGTAACTCAATGATAAAGTGATATAGTCTCTCTCTTCTCCCTCTCTCCACACACACACACACACACACACACACACACACACACACACACACACAGACACAGACACAGACACAGACACAGACACACACACACACACACACACACACACACACACACACACACACACACACACACACACACACACACCTCGCTGGTGTAGTTCGGTGGTGAGTTGTTTCTCCAGAGTCTCTCTCTTCTCCCTCTCTCGGTAGAGGTCCATCTTAAGTTCTCTCCTCTCCTGCTCAAGCTGCTTTTCCTGCGCACGAGCATTTTCCAAGGCCACCTTCAACAGACCCTGGATCAAACACACACACACACACACACACACACACACACACACACACACACACACACACACACACTCAGTCATCTTTAATAAGCGTGTTCTTACATGTGTCTGTCTGGCTGGCGGTCACCCTACCTGGACATTTGTAAGCACTGTCTCCACAGAAGAGTCGTCGGAGTACAGAAAGGTGGCGGGGAATCCATGGGTGACAGCCAGAGATGGATGTAGTGACAGTCCCTCTCCACCGTCCACAACTGAGGACACACAGAAGGACGGAGGGTTTCGATGTTTTAGCAGGCCAGGGGGTTAAACGCGTGTTCTAACCAACATTCCAGAGAGCTGGCACCTCGATCTGATCTGCCATTTTCGTGCATATAATATATAGATTAACTACAAGCCTAATTTATTATACTTTATACTTATCTCTCGTTCATTTAAAAACTGCCACCATTTTGTCA
This sequence comes from Brachyhypopomus gauderio, assembly GCF_052324685.1. Taxonomy (NCBI): domain Eukaryota; kingdom Metazoa; phylum Chordata; class Actinopteri; order Gymnotiformes; family Hypopomidae; genus Brachyhypopomus; species Brachyhypopomus gauderio. The sequence goes on along the minus strand of NC_135230.1, from coordinate 6,848,956 downwards.
TATGACAAAGTATTAAAGTAACCCAACAAAGTACCATAAAATATCACATCTCAACAATAACATACCAGTTTCAGCACATTAAAGATGAACAATAATTCAATTTCCTATATTGTTACATAAGGGGTATAAGGGAGAAATATGAAGCTAGACAACCAAATGTCTGACTACGTCTTATATGGAGATTGTACGTCTTTGTATATGCTTACGTAAACCTTACAATGTACTTCATTCATCTCACTCCATTTGACTTTCTCTCTGTCCCGTCTCTAGGGACGTCCGTTCTCATGGATCTGCTTTAACTGCCTGAACTCTCTCAACTGCTTGATAACCACCAAGGGACCATCTCCAAAGTTCACTGTAAAATTTTGTGAAATGCAGTTTTCGAAAACAAGTCAAGTGACAGCATCCGTCGGAATCGTGAGCGGTGGTGTAATCTAGATTCTGTAATCTACTTCCTGTAATCTGGTTGTAATTCTAATGTGAAAACTTTGGATATATGTTGTTCAGTCAAGGACACCATATTCTTCACATGATGAATCAGTCTTAATCAGAGGGGTAACACTCAATTCTTGGCAGCTAGATTAATGAATGGTTCAGATGTGGGTTCAGATGTTTTCACTGGCATACAGTAGTTCAGAGTGTCTGATTCTACAGGAAATGTACTGACTGAGAAAACTGGAAGAAACTAGGCTTTCCTCATTATTTCTCCGGTGTCCATAAGTTTGGGCAGGAGTGTTTTTTTTTTTTAATCTAGCCAAGTTACTTTTCAGTCAGATCAGACTGATATCAAATACTGTTCTCCTCATTAGCATGAGCAATACCTTTATCTTTCTATGGCCATGAGATTTAAAACCAGGCTTCGTGTACAAGAGGTAATCTTAAATCTTCTCTTAATGAACCATAATGACATAGAACTACTAACATTAACTAATCCAGGGGCTTTGTGTCAGACAATGTTGTGAAGAAACAGAGCAAAATTGATTTATACCGTCTTTGCAACAGTCGTGGCAGAACACATGTGTAAATACTTAACATGAGCAACAGAACATGAAAAAAAAAACACAAAACAGGTAAACAAATACAACTAGGACACAAACAAATGCAACAGATGGAACACAGAAGCACACAACACAGAGATATCGAACAACGACCAACAAACACGACCAGAAAACACGACGAGAAAACACTGGGTTTATGTACACTAACGTACAAGACAACAAGGAACACCTGAGCCTAATCAGAGAAAGAACAAACATAAGACAGGGGTGGAAACAAGAAGTTAAAGCAGAACAAAAGGACACATGGAAGCCGTCAGGGGAACTGCACTGACACGGGGGCGTAAACACCACACCACTCTCCCCAGTATAACCACCAAGCCTAGAGAGGGCACAAAATCGTTCAAAATGCCTAATCTACTTTAATCAGCTGTTGAGAAGCTGTCAGTATGACTGTGTGTACCTGTGTCCCTAAGAAATCATCTGTCAGTATGACTGTGTACCTGTGTCTCTAAGAAATCATCTGTCAGTATGACTGCGTGTACCTGTGTCCATAGGAAATCGTCTGGGTCCTGATTCTTGCTCCCCTCTGATCTCATCATGGGCATCCAGTACTATGAAAAAAAGACCAGTAAAAGAGAGTATGTGTATGCATGCACGTGTGTGTGTATATATATATATGTGTGTATATGTGTGTGTGTGTGTGTGTATGTGTGTGTGTGTGTGTGTGTATGTGTGTGTGTGTGACGGCAGTCTTACGTGCTCCGTGCGGGGAGCATCTACTCATGCGGTCTGGGCTGGTGGTGGGTGGGTGTGTGTGTGTGATGGTAGTCTCACGTGCTCCGTGCGGGGAGCATCTGCTCATGCGGTCTGGGCTGGTGGTGGGTGTGTTGCCCCTCTGTCTGGGCGAGCGCTCAGTCACCCCCCCATGCAGGTCCACGCAGGCTGCCAGGGACGGTGTGTCCATGAAGCGCTCCTGCTGGGGAGAGAAACGTGACGGCGGTTCAGGGCTGTCAGGGTCTGGGCCTGGAAGAGGCTCACACCCTTCACAGACCTGGAGGTCCGGCCCCGTAACAGTGATGACTCCGCCGGGCACTGAAAAACGTGTAATGGAACAACAACAACACACCGAAATGAAGAGATTGCCATCCCTTACTTTGTATATATGGTGGGGAATGCTTTTATTGTTTAGAATGAATTAGCATTAACCCCCTAAGATAGAGGGCTGGAGCTGGTTGTGGACTCTTTTCTCCATCCTCGTCTTCCTTCTCACTGAGACTTCTCACTGTGCAAACCAAACTCGGATGTTCGTGGATCACAGAGTCCTTTGATAAAGCACTAATATTGCTTTGAATCTAAATAGCACACAGTTATGTGTGAACACCATTAAGGCAGGGAGATACCAGGTAGAGAGAAATGAAGCTTCAGCTTATGTCTGCGTGTATGTACTGTTACGTAATAAAGGATGAGTGCCATACCTTGATAACAGATATGGGCCTGATACCGGAGCTCTGCAGGGTTGTAGCGTTGACCATGTTGGTCAGAGTATTCAAGTGGTTCATCTGGTTCATCACCAGGGTTACAGAAGTCCGAGGGAGGGTAACAGGAAGCACAGGGTGTGGCATCATCCGGAACGATAGATCAGATCCTGTGAGCCAGAGAGAAACGGGAGAATTTAGGCTGCTTCAGTCCCATTATAAATATATCACTACCATCATCATCATCACGAATTAATCATCAGAAATAGAACTGATATAATGGCACAATACCACAAAATACCTGAAAAAACATAGGATAGTATAGGTCAGGGGTACTCAAATAGAAATATAGAAATGATGGCGGGCCACTGTAACGTATTGAACAGGCAGAGAGGGATCCAAATGCGGAAGAACACCGCTTTTATTGAAATGAAACACTGGTACAAACACAGGCAGGTGTATCACAAGCACTATGACTAGTAACAACTGCGTTGTCTTGGCGTGGTCAGTACGGTCCAGGGTCATACCGGGGGAGCCGAAGTCAGGAGGTACAGAGGGACTAGGCAGGAGACAAAGTCGGGGACGTAAGCGAGGGTCAGAACACAGGAAAGCAGACAGGTAATAGAAAGGCTTGGTACGCGGCATGAGTCGGCAATACTTCGCAACTAGGAAGTGGAATGTGGGCGTTTAAGTAGAGATACAGGGGGTGTGGTGATGAGCGTCAGGTGAGGCTGGTTAGGTGGAGATCAGGTGGCATTCCTTACAGTACCCCCCCTCAAAGGAGCGGCACCCGACGCTCTACGACGAGCCGGGGGTCTACCGCGGCGCCTGGGAGCGGGAAAGTTGGGGTGCGTTGCGTGGAAATCCGCGATCATGGTAGGGCAGAGGACATCCCTCGCCGGAATCCAGGCCCGCTCCTCGGGACCATATCCTTCCCAGTCCACGAGGTACTGGAGTCCGTTCCTTCGGCGCCGAGACTCCAGAAGCTCTCGGACGATGTATGCCGGTCGACCGTCGATTTCCAGGGGATCCGGAGGGCTAGTGGGCACAGGGGGAGTGGTGAACGGACTATAGTAAACTGGCTTAAGGAGAGAGACATGGAAGACAGGATTGACACGATAATGAGCAGGCATAAGGAGCTTATACGAGACAGCGTTGACTCTGCTGAGTATCTTGAATGGCCCGATGTACCGTGGGCTAAGCTTTTTACTACGCTGTTTCAAATGCAGGTTTTGTGTCGATAGCCATACCCTCTGTCCCGGATGATAGATTAGGGCTGGAAGACGACGGCGATCCGCGTTGAGCCGGCGTGTGTGTAGGGCGCGGCGTAAATGGACATGTGCCATCTCCCAGGTGCGGGCACTGCGCTTGAGCCACTCATCCAGGGCCGGGACGTCAGCAGGTGTCTTGTCCCACGGGAAGAATGCAGGTTGATAACCATAGACACATTGGAAGGGTGTGAGTTTAGTTGCGGAGTGTATGATGGAGTTGCGGGCATATTCTGCCTATGGGAGGTATTTGTGCCAGTCATGTTGGGAGGCACAATACTGACGGAGAAACCTCCCTAATTCTTGGTTGTATCGTTCTACCTCTCCGTTAGATTGGGGGTGGTAACCCGAAGTCAGACTAACAGTTATGCCTAGAAGCTTGCAGAACTGCCTCCAGACCCGAGATGTGAATTGTGCTCCTCGGTCTGAGACGATATCTTCAGGTAAGCCGTATATGCGAAAGACATAATTAAACAGATCCAGCACGGATTCCATAGCAGTAGGTAGTTTGGGGCGAGGAATCAAGCGGCACATTTTAGAGAATCGGTCTACGATAACCATAACAACTGTGTTACCTCCAGAAGTGGGTAGATCCGTGACAAAATCCACAGCGAGGTGAGTCCAGGGCCGGAGAGGAACAGGTAGAGGAAGGAGTTTTCCTGCTGGGAGAGTACGGGGAGTGCGGGATTGGGCGCAGACCGAGCACGCTAACACGTAATCCCTGATGTCATCTTCCCAGGACGGCCACCAATAACGTTGTGAGATGAGGTGTCGTGTACGTGTAATACCTGGGTGACCCGTGTCTGCCGTGTCGTGAGCGAGTTGGAGGACACGCCCCCTAAGGGGTACGGGGACGTACTGTTTACCCTCGGGGCATTCCACGGGACCTGGATCGGTACGCAGGGCTTCATCCAACTCCTCCTGAATCTCCCACCTGATGACAGCAAGGAAACAGGAATCCTGCAGAATATACTCGGGTTCCTTAACAACAGTGTCCTTTTCATACAGTCGAGAAAGGGCATCCGCTTTGACGTTCTTTGATCCGGGTCAGTAAGTTACAGTGAAGCGAAACCGAGAGAAGAATAACGCCCATCTGGCTTGCCGCGGGTTCAGTCGCTTGGCAGATTTCAGATATTCTAAATTCTTGTGGTCTGTATAGACTAAGAAGGGGTGTGTCGCTCCCTCCAACCAATGACGCCACTGTTTGAGGGCGAGTTTAATGGCTAGGAGCTCTCGGTCACCGACGTCGTAATTCATCTCGGCGGCTGACAGTTTCTTTGAGTAATAGGCACAGGGATATAACTTCGGCGGGTTTCCCTGACGCTGCGAGAGAACAGCGCCTACTCCCACCTCCGAGGCGTCGACCTCCACGATGAACTGGAGCAGGGGGTCAGGGAGATGCAGTACAGGAGCCGACGTGAAAGCCCGTTTAAGGAGTGAAAACGCTCTGTCTTCCTCGGCAGTCCAGATAAACTCCCGTGACTTTCCCCCTTTAAGGAGATTGGTAAGAGGAGCTGCCAACTCACCAAAGCCGCGGATGAAACGGCAACAGAAGTTGGCGAAACCCAGGAATCGCAGCAGTTCTTTAGTAGAACGGGGGGTTGGCCAGTCCGTGACTGCCTTGACTTTATCTGTATCCATGGAGACCTGACCAGGAGAGAGCGTACATCCGAGGAAGGTCACTGTGGAACGATGAAACTCACATTTCTCAGCCTTTACATACAGGTGGTGTTCCCGCAGGCGCTGCAACACTGCTGAGACGTGTCGGACATGTTCAGAGACAGACGGGGAATAAATTAGGATATCGTCAATATAGAGAAACACGAAATCATCAATCATATCACGGAAGATGTCATCCATAAATGCCTGGAACACGGAGGGACTATTCGTCAGTCCATATGGCATTACGAGGTACTCATAGTGCCCCCTGGCGGTGATAAAGGCGGTTTTCCACTCATCGCCCTCTCGGATTCGAATCAAGTTGTACGCACTCCGTAGATCCAACTTCGTAAAGAGGTTCGCCCCCATCAGACGTTCTTGTGAGGCGGTGATAAAGGGAAGAGGGTAAGCGTACTTCGATGTGACTGCGTTAAGGGCACGGTAATCAATACAAGGACGTAATCCCCCTCCTTTCTTTTCGATGAAGAAGAAGCCAGCTGCGACAGGAGAAGTGGATGGTCGGATAAATCCCTTCTGTAAGGCTTCGGTGACGTAGGACTCCATCGCCTGATCCTCGGGACGTGAGAGAGGGTAAGGTTTCGTCCTACGAGGTAAGGGGGCTCCTGGGAGGAGGTCGATTGCGCAATCACATGGCCGATGGGGAGGCAGACGACAGGCACTGTCCTTGTCGAACACGTCAGCGAATCCACGATACTGTACGGGGATGACATCAGACAGGGGTGTATCAGGACTTTCTACTGAGGAGGACCGGAGTGGTAAGTGAATACAATTTTCGAGACAGCGGGTTTTCCACCGTACTAGCTCTCGTCTCTTCCAGGAGATTTCCGGGTCGTGAGCCGATAGCCAGGGAAAGCCTAGTATGAGAGGATCCCGGGGCGTGGATATCAAGAAAAACTCCCGCATCTCGCTGTGGAACAGGCCCACTCGTAGCTCTACGGGGCAGGTACGAAGTGAAATTACACCCTCACCCAAAGGCTGTCCGTTTAGCGAGTTAATTTTCAGGGGAGGATCCATAGGTACGGTGGGAAGGTGGAGGTGATAGGCTAGGTCCCGGTCTATGAAATCGCCAGCCGCTCCTGAATCCGCTAAAGCCGACAGGTTCGTGTCTATGCCCCCCCCCCAAGATACTAGTACTGGTAGGTTAACTTGGTTCTTCCTCTGGGTAACCAGTAAGGGTTGGTAGGTGAGTGGGGACCTGCCTAGCCGCATGGACTCATCAGATTCATGGGGGTTCTGTTCACATACGCGGGGAGATGGTGCACAGGACATGGGAATGGGAGTGTCCTCTATTTCGGAACGGTAGGGCCCCAACAATTTGTCTACTCGTATCGCTGCCTGAACGAACTCAGCTAAAGAGAATGCTTCTCCCCGACAGGCGAGTTCGACCTGCACGTCGGTCCTCAGACCCCGACGAAACACGGTCCTCAAGGCTGAGTCGCTCCAACCGCTCCCTGCTGCCAGTGTGCGGAACTCCCTAGCATAATCTGCTGTGCTCCGTTGTCCTTGCTGGATGTCGTAGAGTCGGTCTCCGATGTCGCGACCGTCAGCAGGGTGATCGAAGACTGCTCGGAGCAGCGCTGTGAACTGGTTCTCCGACTGGAGGGCTGGGTCTTTGGTGTCCCACAAAGCGGTGCCCCAAGCACCTGCTGTACCAGTGAGAAACGAGAGAATGAAGTGGACCCTTGGCAACTCTGCTTGGAATCGAGCGTGGTGGTACGTGAAGTATATTGAACACTGCATGAGGAAGTTACGGCATCGGTCGGGAGACCCGTCGTAACGTTCGGGTACGGCTACGGGGACGCTCACGGGTGTGGGGGTTGTCGTTGTGACGAGACGAACGGCTTCCTGGAGTGCTGCCACTTGGAGTCCTTGATCTCGAATTATTCCCACGAGTTGTTGGACCGTCTCGGTGAGTGTCTTTAGTGTATCTTCTGCTGGATCCATGGTTGGGCGAAGTATTTCTGTAACGTATTGAACAGGCAGAGAGGGATCCAAATGCGGAAGAACACCGCTTTTATTGAAATGAAACGCTGGTACAAACACAGGCAGGTGTATCACGAGCACTATGACTAGTAACAACTGCGTTGTCTTGGCGTGGTCAGGACGGTCCAGGGTCATACCGGGGGAGCCGAAGTCAGGAGGTACAGAGGGACTAGGCAGGAGACAAAGTCGGGGACGTAAGCGAGGGTCGGAACACAGGAAAGCAGACAGGTAATAGAAAGGCTTGGTACGCGGCATGAGTCGGCAATACTTCGCGACTAGGAAGTGGAATGTGGGCGTTTAAGTAGAGATACAGGGGGTGTGGTGATGAGCGTCAGGTGAGGCTGGTTAGGTGGAGATCAGGTGGCATTCCTTACAGCCACATTTTATTTTTTCAATCACTGAAGGGGCCGGTTACGGGGGTGGCGAACGCATTTGGGCGTCTGCTACGTGTTTGTTGTTGCCATAAAGGCAATCCCCGGCAACGTCTTGAGATGAGATCGCGGTGCCCGATTTCAAAATAAGAGCGGATAGCGCGATAGAAAAAAAAGATTCCTAAAAAAAAACACTTTTCAAAACTGCTCGCGGGCCGCTATTTGAGTATGGGGGTATAGGTGGTAAGTCCTCCTCTGTCGACTTTGCAGTCAATGTGGAACTTAATAGGAAGCTTGATGAAATTGAACAAATTCCAATGTGATGCATTCTAAGGTTTTCTGCTAATTCAAATTGTAATTCTAATTCTAAAGTTCAAATTCTAAAAGTTACAGTTACTAATTAATTCCAAAAGTGTTCTAAACCAACGTAAATACAGTTGGAGACGGAATCCGTATTCTAGCAATACTGTACTCGAATCAACAAATTTTGAAAGTATGTACTAGCTTCTCAGAATTACATCATGTCTTATGAATGCCCAACATCAAGTGTTACACCAAGAACATTATGAAAATAAAAGCAACATTTTAAAACAATGATGATGGTGTAGAGAAAACGTAACATAGTCCTCTATACCACGATGAATGTTATATAAAAATCATGATGTTATTGGAGTCGTACACACATTACACACAGATGTCTTCTTTACTTTTAATATGGGTGCTGCAGTTCCTTATGATTTATTTAATTTGAAGATCCAAAGAACTTGTTCTTATTGCTTTTTTATTAATATTTATTTATCTGTCCATTTATTAATTACTTGGCAAAGGACTTGGGATTTGCAGCTGAACAGAGATGAATTTTCCAGATGTATTAGTCTCCTAATATAGACACACACACACACACACACACACACACACACACACACACACAAAACACGGAACCTTTTGACAGCAGTAACAGGGAGCTCAAAGGTTAGTACAACATCACAAAAGATTAAAAATAAGAGGAGAAAGAAACAGAACCATATTTGATAGCATCCACGTGCAGATTCCACAAAGCAGACTCTGCCTTCTCTTACGCTGTTTGTTTGTTCTCTTACGCTTCTCTTACGCTGTTTGTTTGTTCTGCAGCATCTGTTATCTTCTGCTTGCAGAAAAAAACGATGCATTTTGAATTGCGTAACGTTGTAAATACTCTCATACTAACTACAACATTAGTTATTAATATGGATGCTGCACCCACACAGTACATTTGTGCATGATGACAGTACTACACCTTCAAAAAACACAGTGCATGTTGCTATGCCAATGCTATAACTGAAGAAAAAAATTAACAAAGCATTAGAAAAATAATACAATTCTTACAATTGAAAGAACTGTAATTGTAAAATGTCTTTACTTCAAATCTCATACTGCACACTTTTGCAAATGAACACATGAAAGTTCATATACATTAAGTTCATATACATTAAGTTCATATCCATTAAGTTCATATACATTAATATTGATAGCAAGAGATCCTGAGTACAGTGATCAAAGAAAGGAAGAAGTTGTCCAGTGTAAAGTACAGGACTACTGTTTTAAATGTTTTAGCTTTAGAGCAACTTAACAAGAGTAGCAACATAAACAAACCAGTGATCAGTCCCACATGGCATGACCCTGCCCTTACACTCACTGTACCAAATGCTTATCCAAGTGTCTAATGAGATTTACTTACCTTTGATCAAATTTGTCCTTTGATGACTTTGATGATATTTACAATTTAATTGTTTAAATCAGCTTTAAACATGATGGCTGGTTAGTTGATTGCAATACATTATTTTATCATCAAATCAAATCAAGTCAAAAATATTATTTTGCTGCTTTTACCAACATAAAGCGCTTGTGAGGGGACTGGATCCCTAATCAGAGACAGTGGTATGGACAAACTCCCTGCTGGGATTGAGGAAGAAAAGGACCAAGAGGGACTCCATCCTCTTCGGACAGTCCAGATAATAAACAGTCCACACTGTATTGCATCTTGTATAGTCCACACAGTACAGGTGCTGAAGTCTCAACTACGCCGGTGGGGGTGTAGAGAGGGCAAGCCGCTTTTGTGTGATAAACATGATAAATGTGGCATTAGAGCGGTCAAATTAAAGCGTAAATATCGATTAATTACAGAAAAAATAGCACACTGACTCAACTCTGATGAATTACTTCTTTAGTACCCGGGGTATCTTTAACAGTTCCGGTCACTATAACGTGATGGAGGCAAATAAAACTGCACTTGCCCCCCTTAATGCCACATTCACCTTTTAACACCTGGATGGAAGCACGAACCCAGAGGTCCAAGCCAGCACAGTGTCATATGCGACAGATACCAGCCAACGTCGTCGAGCTACATGGATCAGGCCTTCAAACGCAGACTACACAAGCCTACCAGTGACGATCTTACAAACTCAACTGCAAAATGGATATCTATGGGCTGTAGTCCAGTTTCAATGGTGGAGGACATAGGGCTAGTCGAGGTTTCACAGAGAGCATTTTCTGACGCTTAGTTTAGAAGCAGCACAATTGTGTCTAAAATTCAGCAACTTTACGTGTAAAAGAAAATAAAGTAGACGTGGTGGGAGCTAAATATATTGCAAAGTTATGCATATGTATATACAGTGATGTAATTAATATATATTATTTATATATAAATTCTATCACCCTTTGCCTTTAAAACAGTATCAATTCTTCTTGGTACTTGCACAAAGTCTGGGGTTTCAAGATGTGCTGCACAAGCTCTTCTGATGAAGAACAAAGAAACCGGCAATGCGGCCAGCCAAGAAAACGTAGTGCAGCAGGTGTAAGACACATCATGCTTACTTCTCTTCAAACTCAGAAGATCAGGAAGATCAGCTCAGAACCCAGTGGGACCAAGGTACACCATTCTACTGTTCAGAGGAGTCTGGACAGACATGATCTTTGTGGAAGAACTGAAGACAAAAAGCCTTGTTTTCAATGTGGAAACAAATGACTGATGTACAAAAACGTAGAAACCAGGGTGCAGAAAAATGGAAACAGGTGTTCTGGGGTGATTAGTCAAAGGTTTTGGCAGCAAAAGAAGGCGGTATATTCCCAGAAGGCCTGGAGAGTGGTACAAAAATGAGTGTCTGCAGGCAATAGTAAAGCATGGTGAAGGTTTCTTGCTAATTTGGGGCTGCATATCAGTAAATGGAGATGGGGGTTTGGTCAGGATTAATGGTGTCCGCAGTGCTTAGATATACAAACAGACACTTATCCATCTCGCTATTGTGGGGGCACCTGACTGGTTCCAAATTTATTGTGCACCAGGACAATGACCCAAAACACACAGCCAATGTCATTGAGAACTATCTTCAGCATAAAAAAATCACAGAGCCCTGCTCAACATCATCGAGTCTGTCTGGGATGAAGAGAAAAACTTCTATGAGAGTTCTTTCAAAAACTGCACAAATACAGCTCGAGGAACTGATGCGGTTTTGAAGGGTGATCACAACAAATACTGATATAATTTAGATTTCTCTTTTGTTCATTGCTTTGAATTTTGTTCATTGACAAAAACTATTAACACTTCTATTTTTGAAACCGTTCTTACTTTAGAGATCTGCCCAAAACTTCTGCACAAACCAGTATTTTTTTTTTTTCTTTGAGCTTCTCAGTTTCATTGTTGTCATAATATCAACTGGCAATGCAGCCAGATATGTCAATAACAGCAGCATCAACATTGCTTGCTTCTGTAAATGACACTGTGGTGGCCCAAAAGTTGTTCAGCAAACTGATCAGCAAGGCTTCTCTTGGTTGCTCTGATTGCACCTCTTGCAAGTAACACAGTATGACACTGTAGCCTGAAACCAACCTAAATGTACCACATGTACATTTATTAACAGTCTCTAACATAATCAGCCCTAAAGGATCAACGGTCATCACCAAATCCTCATCATGCTACATCATGCTATTACTGCAGTGATATTACAGGTGCAAATCAAGGAGTTGGTAGCAAGTGTTTGTTCTATCAAAGAAAGATTTGAAGAAAGTGTGAAGAGTCTTAAACATATGTTCGCAGAAAAAACGTAATGCAGAAACTGAGATGTTATTTCTGTCGGACAGGAACAAGCAGACACAACATGACCTCCAGAAGCATTCTCCTGGAGAACTTCAGGGGGAAGATAAATATCGCCACATTGAGGATTAGCTACAATAAGATGAAGGTCCCAAAACATTCAACTTCTCTGGAAACCTTGTGCACATTACAATTCTGAATATCTGTTGAATATCTCAGTGGTTAACGTTCTCAGCTGGTAACCAGAAGGTTGACGGTTCAAGTCCTCCATGCCATGAATGTATATGGAGGTGTGTGTATTTATACCCCAGACAGTGTGTAACACCATTTTGGCATGTGGCACGTACCTGTTTTGGGGCTCTGCTCCTGTGAGTCACATTCGACCCCACCGTCATGTTTATTGTTGTGTAAGTTCATAGTGATCTTCATCCTCTTCATCCTCAATGCCTCAGCCATCGCTGCTGCTGTAAGGCCTACATATACACACATATGGGTTAAACGCACACTGTGGAGCACACAGAGGGACATGACAATATAGAAATGTATACGCCTAAATCTGCAAACGCTATGGTACACCGACATCCACCTAGAGTGGAATTGCTATTTAAAAGACGAGGAATTCTCCATTTGCTTATCTGACACTGACACATCCCTCTTCCATACAGCGAGCTGACTATTGACACATCTCAGTGACCAAACGAGACACAGACAAGAACTGTTTTATGTTAAACATGGCGTAACGTTTTTCCAAGTGACAAGAAACTCGTTTGTGATTAGATGTTTATGCATCATCAGGAAGCTATTTGCCATAGACCCTTTAACATTAGAAAACCTTATACAAAATACAACTGAGGTACACTTACATGTGCAGTTACATGTTCTACTGTATCCATTTAACTGCATTTTGTACTGTACTAAACTGGTTTTTAACTGAAATTCTGCAGTTGTTTGGGGGAAAAAACAGCAGAGGGTTAAAATCATGCAGTGAACACCACTGGCAACTCACAAAGAAAAGAGTTAATGGTGCCACAGTTGCACACTAGCAGAGTGCATTGCACTCCAAACTCACCAACACAGGTCAACACTTCATACTTAAGAAAACAAGGTGGCACGTTTGGTGGTTGCAGACATTCTTTCTGCCCTTATTTCAGATACAGAAACGGAACATGAACCGCTCTTTGGTCCCTTTACGTCTTGGTGTTGTCCAGCCAGTATGTGCGTTTCTGAATAACGCTTCCCAGGCCCTGCATCCTGGGTCACTCCACCCAGATGAAATCATCTGCTTTGGGATCCATTGTGGGCTCAAACCAGGCCGTGTTGATATATGCCCTCTGTGTCACAGGGGACTCGGGAAGGCGTAACAGTAGCATGAAGCACATGGACAGGTGAAGTGAATAACATCTCCACACACACACACACACACACACAGAATGTAAAATCTACTCCACTCATTTGTAAATGCTGTTCTTGTGAAATGGGAGCAAGCACAGCTCAGCCATGAAGCAGTAAGACCACAAAAATCAGACGGTAGCTAAAGCACAAAATAGGGGTGACCTGCAATAGTCGCTGATTCGACTATAGTCGACTATACCCCCTAGTCGACTATGAACGTCATAGTCGAATGTACCATTCTAACTGCATGGGGGTGCAACTGCAAGGATGCTGCTAAGAATTAGTTGTTACATGAAATTTACGTCTTTGTTTACATTATATATAGCCTTTTGTCAAATAAAATCATCCTAATTTCTGTTAATAAATATTTTTAAATGATGTGTGAGCATTAACAATAGGCATCTTCCTTACTACACATTAATAAATCACACCCTGCAGTTGCACAATCCAAACGAGCGGAGCTGAACACGCTACAGGATAGTCAGTATCTGCCAAGATTATAATGGCTACTATAATGAATCAAACAAAGTGCAAGCTATGTCATCAACATCTTTCATTTCGCATGACAACTACCATGGCATACCATTTAAAACGCGTAAGGCGGAAAAAAAAAAAACAGTTCAGCTGTTTGTCGTTTCGGTCGTGTCGTCTCGACTTGTCGCGGTGCGTCTCGGCAAGTAGGCATATAAACATTTTTTGTTGTTGTTTGCTTTTTAAACCCCGTTACTTGAACTTTTACTTAACATTTTCTTGCTGTTGTGTGGCAATTTTTAAATTTTTTTATATTTTCAGGCAGGCATATTTTGCACAGTGCCTGTCTGATAGTTCGATATGTGCACTGCGCACTGACAGTTAATGTTCTCTAACGTTTCATTAATAAATAAATAAATAAATAAATAAAAGCTGAATAAAGCCAAACTACCATGTTTATTCATTTATCTGAGTGTTTTTTTTTACTTTGAAGTGGAAAAAAGTCCTGAATGAGAACGGGATCCCGTTTAAGGTGCTCTAGATAAAAAAAAAACCCAGATTTGACTATTAGTCGACTAAAGGGAAAATCCGACGAATCAGATTCGACTATGAAAATCCTTAGTTGCATACACCTCTAGCACAAAATGTGTGAAAGTTGTTTTCAATCTCCATTGTTGCATCACTCACGGCAGTGTTCCAAACTGCCTCTGGAAGCCACGTGAGCACGAGGGCTGTGGGTTGAGAGCATTATGGGATGGGCTTCTTTAGGCAAGTCCAAGATCACCATATGCCAATCAACAAGGGCTGGTGTTAACAGCAATGTAATGTATTAGATAGGGGAAAGTGGTATCAGTCTGGGGACAGCCCTTTGTGTTGGAGCAAGTGACATCCGTGATCTGAGGGATGAATTAGGGGCAAATGAAACTCTAGTGGCCTGAACTACACTCTGACCTCAACCCCACTGAGCACTTTTAGAATGAACTGGAACATCAACTGTCATCTTTTTTATTTTTATTTTTTACCTAAGTTCAGCGCCTGACCCCACAAATGCTCTTTTTACAAAATCTCATGGAAAGCCTTGCCAGAAGACTGCAGGCTGCTATACTGTGGGGGGAGGGGAACTCTGTATTTATGTCAGTGGTTTTGAAATGGCCAACAATCTCATTTTGGTGTGAGTGTCGCTGTCAAGAACTGCTCAGGACCCAGCAGGACACAGCAGGACACAGCAATACAGTCCCACTCTGGGTTTTAACATTTGTACAAACAGGCCCCTTAGATGGCCGAGCTGAAGACAAGCTAATTAATTACAACTGGGCAATAATCATGCACAGACACATATACGTTCCTTTTATCACACATTACAAATTCACCAAACTGTGCTGACAGCCTAATTGATTTTCTTTGTTGTTCTTCAAACTTTGCTTGTTGGTGCAAATGTGTGTGTGTGTGTGTGTGTGTGTGTGTGTGTGTGTGTGTGCGCCCGTTATTGCATACAGTCTTATTATTATCACACACCCCCACGAACCATCTGTCAGTCAATACCTTCACACTCCGATAGCACAGGCACACTTAGGCAAACCCAGAGCTCTGCCCTTGGTTGCCTTGGATACCATCACAGTGGTATTGATTAGTGACAGGAGCTCAATGATGGACCCGAAGAGCCTCTCCTTCTCCATCTCTGAGGAATAGCTCGCTGAAAGTTCAGCGGCATCTACCTGCTGACTGATTAGTTTTGACAAGGTCACCTTCCCCCCATCACCCGATGCCAATGTATTCATCCAGGAAAGAAAAGTGCACATGATAGCATCTACATGGTGGAGATGAAGAGCTGAAAGATGAGCTCTCATTGACTCTTAGCCCCTTTGGACACAATGATGCCATCACCATATAAACCCTCCATGAGATAAGCAAGGGCATTAGCTCTTTTAAACACATTTTGACACATAATGCAGATATTGTGGACCAAATTCCTATTTCCTGTGTGTTTCATTTGAGAAGTGGTACTGGAGACTTTGCCATTGGCCAGGTTTGTTCGGAGGATGGTATTCACTCACCCTCCACCACTCACACACCCACACACGCAGATACGAACACGTGTGTCTATGCACTACACAAAACTAGACTCCCCCAGAAAGCATCCGCTTTCATTCCTACTTGTTCTTCTTCAAGTGTTGCCAACCTAACTGCAGTCACCCCACCGCCGCTGGTTACCGCACTCTGTGAGCTGGTTACCGCACTCTGTGAGCTGGTTACCGCACTCTGTGAGCTGGTTACCGCACGTTTCGCCAAGCTCTACCGCCCACACCATCAAAGTGTTTCTCTGATTTGGCTAAAATAAATGCAGGCTAGGCCCGCCCTGAGATGACCCCAAGCCCCGCCCATGAAGCCTGCTGGGAAGGGGGATCACAACACACAACACATCTCATTGTTTAAAATGCAGAATCAATTCAAACTGAAATGATTTCAGTAACAGAATGATAGTTTAAACTTAAATTTACAGTAGACAAGCAAACCCCTGACAGGTAAGCTTGGAGTTAGGCAGAGACTCATCTGTATTCCGGGGTGAATGTTATGTAATGTTTTTTTATTAAATGGACCTGTACATAATATTAAACAATAGGGGGTGTAGTTATATTGAGTATCATATTCATTATCATCATCATCATCAGTAGCAGCAGCAACGTTTTTCTTACCACCAGTTTAACATTCATCAGGGATCATCTTATCATGGTACAACATATGGGAATGGCTGGAATATTCTGTGCAACAAGATGCTGCATTCTGTTATCTATGCCAAGACAAAAATCATTTGGTTATTAAACAGTCACAGTTGGCAAGCGGTATTTATAGTTGCCAGTCTGTCTTGGATTTGTTTGATTTTTATTTATTTATTTGTTGATTTTTACAAATAGTCAGTGCGGCTTAATTCTGTTCTATTACTAAAATAATGTCATTTAAAATGCCAATCACAGCATTTAGATCGTTATTAAAGGGCCACCAACGTGTGCACCCATGCCGCTCAGCAGGGTGGACAACCCATCTGACAATGCAGTTACCACACTCACGTTACCACACACCCCTCTTCACACACACACACACACACACACACACGGCCACTGTTCAGTGTGCACTGGATTATGAGACGTCAGCTAGGAAACTTCACTTATGGGCTGGACTGGTACGGTGACGTGCCAAATGTCAGGATTCATCATGAGGGCTGTTGTTATGTGGGACGGACGTGTTTAACGTTGAATATGAGACGGAAGAGCAAAGAATAGGAGAGAACAGAATGACCACACTGGGCAGTGGTTTGGAAACACTGCCTAAAGATGGATGTTCAATAAAGTGTAACATAATGCTACATACAGAGTGACATCGGAATGCCATAGACAGTTGACAATTGTTGATAATTAGGTGTGCCTTTCCCATGCACGGTTTCCTCCTAACGCTTAGTATAATAGAGCTTATTATAAAGCGTAATCAGTCATGCTGAGTGCAGCTGGGAGAAGATCTCAGGTCTGCGTGTGACACCCTCCTTATCGAGTGCTTTGCGGTGGTATTGTGAACGGCCCTGCGGTGTGCGCTGTACTGAAGAAGACAGACGCTGGCATGAGGAAATAAGATCATCAGGAGGCTCTGGGACAATGCATCTTCTACCATCTGTCTCTGGGCTCAGCTATCTGGCCTGGGGAACCATGATTGTATCACAACAACTGTACTGAGCTGGAATATTTCAGCCCAAGCCAAGCCGTACCCGACAGCGGAGATGTCCCTAAGTGTCTTTCACACACTCAAATAGATATCGAGTGTGCCATTGAGGACTCGAAGAGCCAAAACAAAGAAGTCGGAAACGCTGATGTCAGCGCAGGCCTGTTGATATCGGCCCAGGGGATTTGAACTAAATACACTAATTGTGCTTAAAAAAAGCAATGTGTGTGTGTTTGTGTGTGTGCAAAAACGGACTAAATCCCTTTTACATAATTAAAGGGTGAAAGGCACACAGAACCATGGATACATTAGGCGTGAGTGGAATTACCTGTTGGTGACAGCAGGCCCGGCTGGAGAAGAGTCTGGCCTCCGTACTGCAAAAGGCGGGAGCCGTCCTGCATGTTTGTCCTGTAGGAGCGTTTCGGAGGCCGGCCTGGGCGGGAACTGTGACAGGGGGCAAACGTAGATGTTCACGATGGCACTGCAAACAACTCAGCCTTTTCAAAACAACAGTGTGAACACCTCAAGACTGACTAAATGCTGCCTTACATGTTATAAACCCAGGACTGTGTCTCCTGCGAACACAATACACTAAGAGCATTAACAAAACGTTTAGAAGAAAAGGTTCAAACCTGTCTTGAGCTTGAAGGGGTGCGAGTAGACCAAAACTTGGAAAAAATGTTTCTAAGGTATACTATGGAAATTTAGATACAACACAATGGCTTCAATCACTCCACATATGAAAGCAGATGATACGAACATAACGAGTAAACACTCCCTGTCCCGTAGCCTCTTCTCAGAGGTCAGGAGATAGTTAAGTGGACTGAGGAACTTGAGACCACGTGAACACACTGAATAAGACACAAATCACGTAAAAATGAGACTTGCGACAATGCAACTAATTACCTGAGTGTTCACCTGATGCAGAGAGCAAATGTTTCCCCCTCTTCACGCGAGAGCTTAGAATATTTTTAAATAAGGAAAGCAAGAGTGTTTCGAAACACTTTCACGTGGCTTCCGTCCACATCGTCGACGTGTTGTCAGTGCTTTACGGTGCAGTCGCACTTTACTGCAGCTGGTCTCCTGCACGTCTCTCCACACACAAGCGCCGTCTCTGCCTACGTCTCTGCATTAGCTGCTAAAATAGCAACATACGCACCACCAACCTCTCTCTCTCTCCGCAGGTCTAATCTTTACCTTTATGTCCTTCTCGAAATATCGTCAGCAGTCACTTAAGTTCGTGTTTTGTAAAATGCCCGCATACTGTTTTTTTGCGAAAATTGGTCTGCGCCCCGTTTGACAAACTCATCGCATTATTAATATAATCTTAAGTGAGAGTAATCATTATAATATCATACTTGCTCCACCTCTTAAAGATTATCTGTGCTGTATGATCTTTGGGGAAACCCAGCTCTCTATTCTTATGAGAGGTACAGATGATTTATGAGCAGTAACTGGGTCTGAAGCAGGGTGTCCGGTAACGTGAAGGCAGTCTCGTTGAGATGCGCAGGTACGCACTGGTAACGGTGACGGACCACCGCCTGCTCTCCCTGCTGTCCCCACAAGAAACCAGGGGGCTGCATGTGCTCCCTCCCGCATGACAACACGTTTTAGGCCTCCCTTCCTCTCCGTGTCCTCCTTCAGAAATAAATAAACCCAGAGGACACAGTGGCAATCCAATAAACAAGCAGAAGCAGAGGCGACGAAAGTGCTGCGTCTGCACAGTCGGGGATGACACCTGCGAACTGAGCAACACCGGCAGAATGCGTAAACAGAAGTGCCTACGGCACACTTACAAGAATTAAAGAAACCGCTCACTTCCAACCACGTAACGTGTGACTGTTCAGAGAGGAAGGCTGGGACAGATGCCCATGTCGAAACCCTTTCAGAAATATGTAATTTTTCTCGACTATTTTTCCCATCAAAGATCAAATAATTAAGTTGCTTTCGCGAAGACATAGACAAAAATATTAAACATTTTGGTATAACTGTTTGTCATGTTTGCAAAGGCAGAAATAAAGTCATTCTTGCTTCAGTCACATGCACTGTTAGTTTTCATGTCTTACTATTACACTAAAACGACTACATCTAGGTAGGCTATATAGTGTATCATTTATAACCCATTAAAAAGTTAATTGTAACGTACCTGATAAAAGAGCCCGTACACATGGTTTCTAGCCAGATTAATCGTGATAAGGATAACTTCTATTTCCTTTGATTTCAGAAGACCGTCTGTTCAACGGGAACCATTGTGGACACGTGGACGATGAGAGTCTTAATTCTTAGCAGAATGATCCACTCGTTCGTAGGTTAGACCTGAGCTGCTATGTGTAGGTTAGACCAGACCTGAGCTGCTATGTGTAGGTTAGACCAGACCTGAGCTGCTATGTGTAGGTTAGACCTGAGCTGCTATGTGTAGACCTGAGCTGCTGTCTTTATTATGGACGTGTCTCGCGCAATGTATGAATTTGTGATCGGGAAACATGAAGCACGCGAGTCTTTTATTTATAATTGAGTATTTAAATTGACGCATGTTAAAAGTTTTACAATTGTCTTGTGCACGTATATTGTATTTAGTGCAACAATTGAGCCACTGCGATGAAAATACTAACCTTGCGGAGGTGCAGTCGTTATATAGTGCCTCGAAATCCCTCCGAGAGATAAGTTTGCAGCGGTTCACCCCGGGCTGGATAGCCCCAATTCCGCGCAGGATGCGCACCTGCTCAACGGTGCACACCACCGGGCATATATCCAAACGCTTCAGCTTAGTGTACACAGTGTGCAAGCCACCGACCAAGTGTTTCAGAAAGAGGTCGAACACCTGCGGAAGGCAGATCAACTCCTGCCCATCCATACTAAAAGAAGCAACTTTTAATCCGTGGACTTCCACCATTTTGCATTCGTTTGCATTCGTCTTGCCATTTGAAGAGTTGGTCTTGCCCCCAGACAGTCGCGGAGAAACAGACGGACAAAAGTAGAAAGAGTCTGTCCCAAACAGTTTCCCGAAATGCGCGGAGGGCGGCGAGACGATCGACGGAGACGCGGGTACGTCCATGGTCGTCATTAGGCCTACACTAAGTTCTTCAGGAACCTTTTATGATGCTCCACCTGTCCCATTTGTGTCTGTATTCATCTCGCGATCTCCAAGAGCAATATGAGACGTGGAGATCTTTCGTTTCTATGCTTAAGGTGCGTTCACGGTCTCTCCCCCGCCCATCTACATCACTACAGCGTGCCTTAATGCTGTCTGCGAGTTGCTGCTCTACGCTGCGCATTTAATCTCATAAGTGCCATAAAGAGCGTATAAAAAATATTATATAAGGGGCCATACCTGCGCGACAATCGCTTTATATATCCCTAAATTGCCTTTTAGAAAGAAAGACGTCAAGTCGGTACAAAGACGTTCTCACGGTAAATAATATCTGTTTTCACGCCATTTTTAAATATTTAAAATCATCGTGATACAATTCAATTTATGTTTCATAACTATAGACCGTCACATTCTACTAACAACATTGCCAGCAGTTGTCGGTTTTTTTATGACTATCTGGCAGTAACAAAAACCTCCGATGTGTCATACAGGAACCAACAAGTATAAAGTATATTAAAGAAAATCTAAACGTTTAACCATTTCTTTTGTATATATTGAGCAACATGTATAATTCTATGTAGGCTACTCTATTTATAAGGCACATCTGCTCCATAGCTGTATCTAAACGATGCGAATTCCTTTCGGTCAGCTCTATGTACTCAAAAGTTATTTGACTGATGGGAACGTGCCGTCTTCTTCTTTGCACACACTTACCATAATCCTAATGTCCTCTTTTATAAAGGATCTGTTTGAAAAGGGCAGGTGATGTCTAATGAAACGTGTGTGTGTGTGTGTGTGTGTGTGTGTGTGTGTGATCAGTTTATGGTGTACTTCTGTTTGCTTAAACAGTGTTTACAAGTGTGCATATTTATGTATAATATAAATTTATATTAAGAGTCTTACTAAAGCCATTCCATTGATATAAACCAGGATACGCATAAAACAGGCCACTCAACAGTTGACACAGCTTGCACATGGCACAGCTCAATAGTACAATCACCCGACATCAAAGTACAATAGTGGTGAAAGAAGTAAGATTACAACTTATATATGACACTATAGGTACAGCTGCTAGAGTAAATAATCAGTCAGGGCTTATTTATACAGGTTCGGCCACAAAACGGGCTTCACTCAGTAAGGCTTCATTTCAAAGGAAAATACTAACTGGAAAAATACTCTCTTTTGTTCTAGTGAAAAAAGAAGTCATCACACGGCCTGTAAACGACGCTGTGCATTTAAACTGCCATGAATTAAAGACGAGGCCCTCCGTCTTCTGAACAGACTGATATCTTTTTATTGCCGTGGTTTGTTAAAGAAGAGCATGCCGGATGTCATAGCAGGCGTACTATTTCTTTGTGTGATTCATAGTTCGGCCTTCGAATGTACAGTAGAATATAAATTATTTTTCTTTGCCTTAAAGTCAGATGTCTCTGTGTGAAATGACCCAGTGGGTTTTGGCCAACAGTACAGTGCAAGAGCGAAAAGACTCTCCATTTGTGTCCTAGTTACAAACCAGGTGACTTGGTGTAAGAGACATCATGCTGTAAAGACCGCCGCTGTGGTCCGTCTCCCTCGAGCAAGACCTTCAGCACGAGCAGCATTACTCAACGCAGTCTTTTCCCCTTTCCTTGTTTAAGCAATGAAACACATATAGAGAGAATAGAAAATCTGCAACTGTGGTCCCAGAGGGTTACAAGTCCGTACAGTATAGAGGAAGGAGAAAGACAGGAGGGTGGGGTGTCGGAAGGATGGGGATGATTTTAAGGACAGCGTGACCTAAATTCACATTTGCCTATGAAATGTAATTATAAAAAGACATATTGGATAACAAGACAAGGGTCTAATCCACAATAATCCAATTTATACTGCTTAACTAGATCACTCATTTCTCCCTGACGTGCTATGTGTCTGAGAAGCAGGCACTGTGTTACCGAGAGGTGTGATATACTATGAGTACTTTCTTGGGTTTGGATTAATTTGTTAGTAATAATTTTCTAGATTCATTATTAAATGCTACTGTTTTACACACAGACAAAACATTACTATCAGCAATAACGTGTTGTCCATCGGTGAGTAACTTAATCTAGGAGATTATTTAACATTGTGGATCACTTAAAAAAAAAAAAAAAAAAAAACAATACAAACACACACACACCAGCAATATCTTTCAGCAGGACTGTCAGTATTTGTATGTGATGACGCATGTGTATCCATCTGTTCAACACTGTAAATAAGAACATGTACTTTTCCTCTTCACTAAATTAAGCAAACTAGAGACCCTAATGAGATGTGAAATTTGCCCAGCATCCTTTCAACTGCTTCTTCCCCTCATTTCTTCTCTGCTGTCCTGCTGTGTAATTTATGTCTAAAGTGAGAAAAGACTAGTTGAAGATAAGAGACAGAAAAAAATTAATTCAGCAGTGAAAATGATACAAAAGTTCTATTTTGGTATCTATATGGATTTTCTGTGATTTTCAGAAGAATGCCGCACAGGACTCTGTATGTTTAACAACCTACGTTCAGCGTTTCTCTAGCCCACTCTTTCTGTTATATAATACTATTTGACAAGGCACTAAGCAAAGAGCCAGTTCATTTAAGACTGGGAAACCAAACGATTGTGTTTATACATTAGGGCTGAGCACTTGTAATCCAGCAACATGAGTCTTGGATCTTCAGGCCATCGTATGACTCTTCCATTCCATGCTTAGCTCTGTTGTACTTAACACATACCAGATTTAGCCTTCTGATGCAGGTCTGTGAGATCATAACCAGACAACCAGCCTACACCAGAGATTATATAAGAAAGGCTATATGTAGAATGCAGCTCTGTCCGTTAAGTAAAAACAATATTAGGCGTCATATGAACTGATATACTGTATGTGTGCATATATTAAATCTTGTACCTATTCCTGCTCTTTCCTGGCACTCTTCCCTTCATCACCTGCACCTGTGTTTTCTTACTTACATCACCACTGCTTTCGTATGATTTCAGAATTCTGTTTTTTTCTTTTGGGTTGGGAAGGGGAATCAAAACCTAAGACTGACAAAAAATATCAAAACCTAACACTGCCCAGCCCTAGTAGCCTCTTGCCTCCAACTCTTGGATGTTACAGATTACTTTGCTAACCTAGGATGCAATAAATAAGTCTGGAACAGTAGCTCACGGGCAGACCTTTGGGCAGACCTTTGGGCAGACCTTTGGGCAGACTTTTGGGCAGACTTTTGGGTAGACCTTTGGGTAGACCTTTGGGCAGACTTTTGGATAGACTTTTGGTTAATGGGACAAGGTGGTGGGAAGCAACAGAGGAGGATACAAGTGTGAGTGGCTTTTATTGTATCCAATGTTGAACATGCAGAGAAGACTAAACAACAGACATATGACCAAACCAAGAAACTGAGGCTACAGGGAAGCTACACAATAAGAGCAATGATATGAACAAACATGACTAGAACTTGACACCGATCTGGAACACCTGGGGGCAATCAATGGGGGGGGGGGGGTGATTAAGATAAAACTCATGTGCTATGACAACAGAGTGGAGATGGAACTAAAACAAAAGCACATGGCACACATGGACCAAAGAAGCACTAAACCAAGACAGACACAGGTAAACAAGGGGGATCACTGTGACAAACAGGGACAGCATGTTTTGTGGTGCGAGGTAGAACCAGAACATCCCCTAATAAAACTGTTGCGATGTTAACTAATTAAGTGTTCTCATTAGGAACATGGGACTGTTAAGAATGAAGCTTCTCCAACTTTGTTTCCCTCTCAGGCTTCTAATAAGCAGCTGAGAGTGGAAGGTCTTGCATCCTGGTCCCGAGGGATCCTGACATGGGTGTCCATGTGGAGGAGGAATGCTGTTGTCCAGCCTGACTTCCTGGGGTTCCTATGCTAACTTCAGTGTCCATTCCCGTCAATGGCGCAGTGTGGTCCTCTTCTTTCTTTTCTCTCTATTCTTCTGTTTGCTTGTGGTTCAGGTCCTCTCTCATTTTCTGTGGACTTTATGGCCCTGAATTGCAGAGTTGTATAATCCAGGTTCAGAAAGTAAAAGTCCTCACCAGGAATTTGCTGGTTAGTTTGCTGTCTTGGTGGTTCCTGTGTCTCCACAGCCTCGCCCCCGTGATGTTGCTCTTGCTGTGGTTCCTCTGGACTGGGCCTCAGCTGTTTCCCTGGCTGCAGATGTCTGACCACAGCGCCTCTGTCTTCCAGATCTTCTCCAGTTCTGGTACCAGCCCCAGCAAAATCAGTTCTGGCTAAAGATGGTTGAGCACACTCCCCGTCTCCACTTTCTTTTCTCTCTTTCTTTGCTTCAGATCTTGTTGTGACCTCTTTTTCTGCTCCTGTGATCTAGTTGATTCCATTTCTTCATTCACCCAACATCTCTAGTCACCACTGTTGAGCCGTAGCTGATCTCTGATCCTATCCTGGCAATTAATCCAGACCACCAAACTTCTATCTTAAATTGTTTACTACTCAGTACTGTAATTAATCAGGTCTGTGTCTCCAGTCTTGTTGTAATGACCTCAGGTTCATTCTCACCTGCTGCCACTGTCCTCTGATACTTTCTGAGGCAGCACCAATAAGATGATGAGGCATCACCCTGTGTGCTTGAGACTGGCAGTCTGCTGTTGCCAATCCTGCTCTCCTTTGCTTAAAGTCCCAGAGTGTGCACCAGATCACTGCTAGTGCCAGCCGTGTCTTCAGGGATCTTGGAGCATGATGTTAACCCAGACTGGCAGCTGAAACTGTTGCATTGTGGTCTGAGCAGACCATACACTGTCTGATGGCATGATTCTCTTTATCTCTTGATCTCTATTTCTGTCTCGATCCTCTCTGTCCTTCTTGGAAGATTCTGACATTGAGTTCAGGTTCTCTTGCCCATGACAGTCCCATCCTGTAGATCTAAGGCACAGCAACATCTACAGCGCTTTGGGGCATCCCAGTCTCCATTAATTCAGTGCCTCTTGCCCGTTGATAGCTACCTGCTAACTGTTCACAGCATATATGGTGTCTGACATTCTGCTGGTCAGGTGCAACCAGCTCATACTGGTCTTACAGAGCATCACATTACTCATGTTTGTGGAGACAGCACCATCTCTGTGGTGAAGGGGCCGGGGTGACCAGCTGCCCTGGGTCTGTTACTGCCCCCTCTGCACCCTAATGTTGTTCTGACTCTCTACACCTGTGTTCACTCTATGAGGGCCATTTCTCCATGTCCAGTGTGCTGTATTCCTGGTCACGCCTCAATCTTCTGGTCCTCTGTTGCTTCCTTCATTTCTATCCTGGCTTTGTACTGTTTTACCCTGATGTTATGAAGGGGGTAAGTCTGTCTAGGACTTAAGCATATCTGTGATATTTGCACTTTTTTAATTTTCTGAGCATGGCAAGAAAATCTCACACCACTGCAAATGACCCCTGCTTCAGTGAGACGGACATAAAATCTCACATCACTGCAAATGACCCCTGCTTCAGTGAGACGGACATTCCTCACTGAACATGCACCAGCCATATACACTGTTCAACCTTCACACAAGATAAAGTATATTTGCAGGCATTTGGGGAAAAACACAAAAATGCGAGGTACCTTTAAATGTTTGTTTTCCACTGTGTCCATTTTTCCAGGAGATCATCCATGTGTTATTGGCTCTCACTGGTTTTCCACTGCAATTTTTCCACTGTGTTTAATTCTCTCCTTTATCCTTTAATGTTAGACAAATCATTCCTTCAGTTTATTCTTCCATCTCTCTGGTTTTCCTGGCGAGATGTGTTGTGATGTGTGCGTGTGCGTGTGTGTGTGTGTGTGTGTGTGTGTGTGTGTGTGTGTGTGTGTGTGTGTGTGTGTGTGTGTGCGTGTGTGTGTGTTTTGTATTCACAAGGATGAGATGGGCAGGTAAGTCCTGGCACTTGTTCTTTTGACTTTCCATTTACTCTCCATGGTGATAGAGGAAAATATTCACAAAGAGCTCAACATTATCTATGTTGGAAATCACTGCATGTGGTCAAGGTGCAAGGAGATTTCTTTGCATTATTAGGCACATTTAGAACCTTTAGAGTCTATTTTAGATGCATTTATGCTAGGTTTCTAACATAAATTTTATTTTAGACTTTTCCTTTTGAATTGTTTTTTAATTATTTCTTTTTGTATTAAAAAGCTATATATTTTGTCACATTGTTCTCCTACTTACATTATGGTCTGTTCACTTGTTCCACAGCAAATACAGTATGAGCTTGTAGCTGGGCATGATCATTTTTCAAAAGAGGGCAAGGACGTATAGATGTTGGCTGAGTTATATGTGGGTTCATGCAAACTTATTCAAAAATAATTCTACCTTATTCTTAAAATATAGATTTCTCAAGCTTTATAAACAAACATGTGTATTGCTTCAGTTGGGCTGTATTTGTTTGTTTGTATTTGTTTATTTGTTTGTATTTGACAACATTAATACTTAATAGTTCATTGTTTTTACATATTTTTGTTTAACACGTTAATAAGGATTTCAAAATTAATGTAACATTAAAACAACAGAGTGGTCTTGATGCAAAAGTGGTCTCATAACACACGGCAGGGTCAGAGTTCACTGCATACTGAAACATTTCACTGTCAGAAGCATGAAAGGAGGTTTTTGCTGGTATATAGTAATTTATTGTTGACATTTGCATACATTAATAGCTAATAATCATTGTTGCAACTCTTTGGTTTAAAATAAAATCTCTCTATATATGTATATGATGAAGATTAGGTATGCTTGCCAGCCTGCTTAAGAGACTATTTCTATTACTAGAAAATTCAAAAGTGCTTGGTTCAGGAATCAACTAAACTGTAATTTTTTAAATATATAATTAAATTAAATGACATAGCATGCAAACTTTCAAGCTTTAAAAAACACTTAAATCATGTACTATGCTTCTCTGACCTATTTAGGTTCCCACTTCTGACCTATGTCAGAAGCTAAAGGTTGATATGAGGGGTTGAAAACATCTAGAGATATTCATGCATGACCCTTATGTTGTTGTTGCCCTTCAAGAGTTATTAATAGAACTAATATAATGAAATCATAAGCAAAGTCATTAATCATGTCTCAAGTGTCTCTCCACACGTTAATAACTTAGATAAAGTCTAGTCATGTAAGCCCAGGTTAGATGCAAAAACTTATTTTTACATGAAGTTCAGGACCAAGTGTGTCATCAACCTTAACATGTCTCATTTGTTTTAATGCCTCAAGGTTAAACACACTTTTGACACTTTGTGTGTGTGTGTGTGTGTGTGTGTGTGTGTATGTGCGTGTGTGCGCACCATGAAATCCTATAGTGTTTCAAACACAATAGAACGAAGAGCTTAAAATAGTTTTTAAAAAGGATGAAAATTTCATAAGTATGGATGTTCCACAGAATGAAATGGCTCTTGAAGATAATTTGGTGTATAATGGGAAATCCTCCCTGTCCCCCACACCAACCCACTTCCTTCATACCCAAAGGCGGAATTTAATTTAATATTGCTTTTGCTTTTAATAAGCCATAGGTTCGCCCTTGTTCGTGACATTGGTCTGGAAACGGCAGCTGAGCCTAATCAGCTCAGGGAGGAGACAAGCAATGCTGCCCCTCTAAACCTGTGGAAAGGTTATTACGCCTTTTAACAGCCTTACGCTGTTAGAGTGAACCTCACAGAGACGACGCCTGCCAGAGATTGTGTCATACATGAATTGTAGTGGACAAATATTAAAAGAGGCAGGGATTTACAGGCTGAGAGAGTGAAAGGTCCGAGATGTAAGATCTTCCTGTAAGATTTACCCAGAAGCAAGTCACGGCTACAGTGTAAGAGCTTATTACACCCACAGGAACTCATCTCAGATGTATTTGCTTTCAATACAAAAGTGTATCATACGTATATCATAAGTATAAGTCATTAAGGAATAATTAGTATTATCAATAACAATGAAAACTGTAGTCACAACAACAAAAAGAGATAAAAGGTCTGTTTTCAACTGAAACTGTTGCTATGGTTATTCTGTGAACGGCTGTGATTTGTTCCACTTCATTTGAAGGAAAACTCGCGCTAGCACGTTTCACCCACATATTTATGCTCTACACATGTATTTGATAAGTGAGGGAACTCCCGGAGAATGCAGTCCAGGATGCGGGGAAGGTTTGCAGCTGGTCCGAGAG
Source organism: Brachyhypopomus gauderio (assembly GCF_052324685.1). Classification (NCBI taxonomy): domain Eukaryota; kingdom Metazoa; phylum Chordata; class Actinopteri; order Gymnotiformes; family Hypopomidae; genus Brachyhypopomus; species Brachyhypopomus gauderio. The sequence continues at coordinate 6,820,283 of NC_135230.1, read as the reverse complement.
CTGGTGTGGGCTGGTCCGAGAGCTGGTGTGGGCTGGTCCGAGAGCTGGTGTGGGCGGATGGCGTTCCCTTCTCTTCTACGCTCAGTCTGATGGCAACAGTGGGACCACATAGCCGCTCATTTACAACACAACAATTTCACATGTTCACTTTCTTAATCACAGCCTTGACAATTTGAAGTGGCACTTTTGGGTGTTATTTGGTCTGCTGGCAATAAAAGACTAATGAAAAGAGTTGGTAGAGACAAGTGAAGAAGAACAGATGTCTCTCTCTCTCTCTCTCTCTCTCACACACACACACACACACACACACACACACACACACACACACACACACACACACACACACACACACACACGCACACACACACACACACACACACACGTTATATATATGCTCAGTGGTGTTTTAGAGTAATAAAATGAGCAGACCAGTAGCATTTGACCCAGTCCCCACTGGACCGTGCTGAATTGAGCACACCTCTTTCTTCAGGCATTCACCCTCATGTTAACTGTGACATGACTCCAAATTTGGTCACTAAACCAGATGGACACTACAGGAGTTAAGCAGGAATGAACTGATTTGTACACACACACACACACACACACACACACACACACACACACACACACACACACACACACACACACACACATTTAAGTGTTGGATTCTTTATATACTGCACTACTGCTGCCTTGTGAACATCTCACTCTGTTTGATGTGTTAAAGACTTTTTCCTGGGCCTTGCTGAATCTTTTCTAGGTTTCTACCCTAAAGGAACATTTAACTCTCACCGGCACACACACACACACACACACACACACACACACACACACACACACACACACACACACACACACACACAGAATTGTATTCTATGAACTCTCTTTTGTTAGAAAAGCCCTTGTGTGCTTAGCTGAGATTATAACCTAGTAGTCAAGTTAAAATTTTGAGCCACAAATCATGTTGCTATTATTATTCGCTACGCACAGGTTACACCTGCGCTCATATACAGTATATATAGAGATGTATACACATGGCTCTGGCATACAACCACACATTGGGGAAAAGAAGAGGTAAAAAAAACACCCTGGACAGGTGCAAGCAATTCTGCGCACGGAAAATCAAACAGGCGTGATGACACGTGATGGAACTGCATCTGCTGAGCAGAGAATCCACCTCCTCCCATAACCACAGACGACGTGCCTCCGTAACAAAGCAAGAGATTATTCACCTGCTGAGGAAAATGGCATGAACATAAAAGGTGAAAATGGAGAAAAGGAGAGAGAGAGAGAGAGAGAGAGAGAGAGAGAGAGAGAGAGAGAGAGAGAGAGAGAGATGCAGTCAATTCCTGTTAATTCATGTCACATTCATGTTCATTTTAAAACATTGTATATATTTGCACTCTAGTCTGTGATAAATACTGCAGACATATAGTATAGCTAGTTTAGTATATTATAGCTTCTTTCTTCAGTGTTTAGGATGATGGAGTTCAAATAGGATTAAAGACAATGTTGTTATTATTATTTTTATTGTTATTTGGTGACCTTACAAACAAAGCAATGCCACTCTTACTCTACACAACTGAAATACCCACTTCCACTGTAACAGATGTAACAGATGAACAGCTAATGCAGGCAATGCACGTTATTAAGAATCTCTACCCATAGTTCACAGTAAAGAACTATCTCATATGTACCAAAGCCTTTATTCTGACAAGTGTAAAAGGCTTTGTGTTCAATGAAAAGACCAGACCAAGTATAAACAGGTATCATGTGTTGAAGTTCATGGCCAGCTCTTATAAAATGCCACCACCTTGAGGTGAATAGCTGCAAACAAATTTGTCCAAACGTTAGAATCGTTATTGTTGCATGTATTGACTGATCAATTATTCTGCTTTTAAAATAGTTTTATATTTGTAGTCAACTGCTTGCTGTCATTTTGGCTCTCACTGTTCATACGGGCCTTTCACGCTTCTGAGCTACAGTGGTTGAATACTCATTCAAACAGCATTTTTCACTTAGTATGTCACCCTTTAAAAATAAAATATGACATCTTTAAAGTGTCATTTCATATCTAGCCAGTTGACGTTTGTACTGTGTGTAAGTGGGCACACCCTGACGTATATTCACCCCCTTGTGATGATTTGTAGAATCAGCTTGTGTATTTTGTGCCATCTCTCCTTCAGTTTTAACCCAAATCCCAGTCCACACCGAGGAACTGTCTCCCAGCATAATGCTACAAATCCCACTGTTCAGTGATGGCATTGGTACAACCTACAACTATTTTAAAACAGCAGCCATTTCTACAGCATGACTGACAAAGCCCCATGTTAGTTAGCCAGCATTAATAACACAAGTTTGGCAAGTTTACTAGCCAGTTAAAAAAAACACAAACAAAGCGGCTAGTTGCACAACAGAGCACTACCCACAAGTCAGAAGAAAGAACCACTCCAGAGCCATCACAGAGTAGAGGCTCCACAGCTCAGCCAATCAGGTACCACCTTCTTCACTCTATTCAACTCTACATACATTGAACATCAATCAGGTACAAGCTTCTTCACAGGTCTACATGCGATGAACATCACTGTCATCTGAGAGAAGGAAAAAATAAGACCAAACAAACGATACAGCTGTAAGATGGGGTTTGGAGAGGAAAGGGCAGTATTAGGTTTTTACCACACGTCACTTGGACCAAAATCTGTCTGTTCTCATCTGAAAATAGTTAACTCATGGTTTCTTTCTTGCCACCTTTCCACGGAGCTCTTGATATCGATGACTGGTGTGTCTTCACTTCACTCTCAGCTACTAAAATCTGCACCTCTGCACCTGTCAGTGGTTTCTGTCATAAGTACCATTCTTGCTCTGATGCTAATTTCAAGGGATGGCCTTTTCTAGACAGTGTCTGGGAGAAGTGAAACAATTTTAGAAGCAAACTGCCTATGCATCCTTGCTATGACAATATCTTTCATCTGTGAAAAATGTGGAGGTTCTGAAGTTCTGGGAGAGATTTGCACTCTTGATCAAAGCCAAGAAGATCAACTCCACTACAACATAGAATAACAACACCGGGAAAACGTCATGCAGTGAAGTTAGGAGACTTAAAGAAAAAAGACCTCATTAACACTCCATAGAATTAATGTTATGATTTAAACATCCACTGTTCTGAAAAAGTAAAGTTCACCACTTGAAACTTCAGAAGCGCTTTTCTTACACAGCTGATAAATAAAAAACTAACAACGAATGCATATTATATTTGTCTGAGAGTCTACTATTGGTTAAATACCCTAAATCTAAGTATAGACCAAAAGACAAACGTATTCAATCGTTTTACGCTTATAGTCATACGGTCATTTGTATCGTTCATACTCTTGCTTGGTCTTTTCCTCTACAAAGAAAAGTATCTGAAAGAAATGAAACCCTGATGGTGTCATCACTGTCGCCTCGGGCACGTTGACCGCCAAGCGCCACATGCGCACGACTTCATAAATACACACATTCCGGGATAAGGTTCAGCTGCTAAAATATGAAATTTAAATTAAGTACGAGATGCTTTTGAACAAACGTAACTGCCCAACCTTGCAGGAATTCATGAATGGAAAGTTTAGCCGCTTGTAAATCTCACTAAACAATAAGTGGATTAGCTTTAACCGGGGGGACGTGGGGATCTTCCTCGTGATGCGTCCAAACACTCCTACGCGGATCTAACGTGAGATAACGTGAGATAAGCTCAACATCAACGATTCACTGTTGGATAAACGAACGGCTCAGCTGCGTGCGCTGCCGACGAAGCGTGAGATATGGGAGACAAGTTTGAGCTCCTGAAGACACCTGTCAAAGCCAGCTCACAGCGTAACAAACCCAAAGAGGGCAAACTGCGATTACGCGTTGTCTTCCTGGACGACAGCGAATGCGTTTTCGAGGTCGAGGTAAATTTAAAATAATGTATTGCCTTTCTGTTTACTGATATTATTGCTCTTTTTTGTACATAAATATATTATTTTTCTTTAATCATGAATGTTGTAAATACATTTAAACCAAATACTTGTACTGCATTTTCTAATGTGAAGTATACATTATCACGTTAGTAATAATTATATTAATTTTAATAAAATTGACTTTAAAGTATCTTTAAGGAAACTCGGAAAGTTAGTCAGTGTGTTGGTGAGCTGTTTTGAATATGCTATATTGTAGCATTAAGTTTACCATTAGGCACAGGGTGTGTGCGTGTGTGTGCGTGTGTGTGTGTGTGTGTGTGTGTGTGCACGTGCGTGCATGTTTCATGGTGCCGTGGGTATTTGTTGCATCTATACACAGGAACAGACCTGACATAAAAAATAAATATTGTAGGTCAATAATAATAATAATAATAATAATAATAAGTTTATATGGTATTTAAAGTAGTATATATAGTAGATATACAGACATACTGTATACAGTCATTGTTAGAGAGGATACAAGGTTTGAAAGCAGGTAAAGCAGCAGAGAGAGAGAGAGAGAGAGAAAGAGAGAGAGAGAGAGAGAGAGAGAGTCGCCATTGGGCTTATGCTTGAATAGTAAGCTATGCCCATGTTGGACATGAGAATGCTTGGCCCCCTCAACCCTCCCCAGGCAAAAGAGGCAATTAGCCAGAGATGTTGGAAGCAGAGAGAGAGGGAGGATAAAGGACTTGTGTATCTCCCCTCAGGGCTCTTGGGCTCTATGTTAAAAATGAAATAAAATACAGTATGAGGAATCTTTGTTCACTGCCTGACAAATGTGGATGTTGTTGCTACCTTCTACATTTAGGACGAGGTAAGAGGGAGAGGAGAGAGACTTACGTACTTATACGTGCAGCTCATCCACAGTACAGGATCATGAGTGTGTGCATGAACCATCCTGCCATTGTAGGTAGTCTCAAAGATATGCAGCCATCAGTCAGGGACATCTTCAAGTTCAGGGTTAATTGCGTGGAGGTGTATGGAGGTCAGCACATCAGTTAGCACAGCTGTGGTTATCACTACTTACAATAAGGCAGTACGTTGTGTGTTAGACTTAATTATTTTTGAGCAGTAACTCCAGTTTGTGATTTTCTCTACACATTTAGATTCAGCAGATCAGCTAATAATCAAACCATTTACAAACTGGGCAAACAGAACAGGAAATGGGCGAACCAGGTATTTGAGTACATGGATAATTTTCCATGTTCGGTTATGTAAGTTCTTTTCATGGCTCCGTGCCTGGCAAGACTCATGACTGCCCACAGTCCTCTAGATATTTACGCTCTGACTCATCGTGTTTAATGGTATGGCAGACGTTACAAGATGACCTAAAATCAGTTGTAAACGTTGCACTAGCAACTTACTGACAATTGTGCAAGTTAAACAGTTCAGGTTGTTTCTGTTTTCCTTTGTGATAACACGGTCTCACTGGAAAGGGTGTTGAGCAATGAAATCCACTTCCAGTCAGAATTACACATGCCAAGTTACTGCGAGTGCCCGTATATGACTTCAGTGAAGTCTACTGGCTTCAGTTAGCCAGTGCTGAGGTCCTCCGAGTCTCTCACGATCCCTCCCCATCTGAACTCTTTGCTTCCATCCTTGTCTCTAATTTGGCCTCTGAAAAGATAATGACAATATTCTGGTCCCTTCTGTCACAGTAAATGCAGGTTTCAGGGATGCTTGGTGTGTCTCTCTCTCTCTCTGTCTCTCTTCCGCACTCACATGCGAACACACAAACACCCATCAGATCACAACCCTGTATTTAATGGTGTCTAAATGAGGGCCGAGCGTCACCGTTGCACCCTTGTGCTTGTGTGGGTGGTAACTGCCGACTTGGTTATATGAGAAATACAAGACGAAAGCCACTTGGATAATATCAGAATTTTGAGATCAAGCATTTTAATCTTTTTTTTTTTTTTTTTACTATTTGGTCTTTAATATATGTGTTATCAAATGGTTTTATATGGGGTTTATGAACAAGCTTAATGTCCAAAAATATACATGTTTAAAAAACCCAAAAACTAAAGCCTAAGAAAAAAACCTATATTATGCTGTAAATATTATTTCAAGATTTACTTAATTCATTCCACATTCACACAACATCTGACTGGGCTTTGAAGATGCACTCCCCTTTGTTAAAATGCATATTTGTGCAGTGCTTAGCACATCTCAACTTTAGGAAGCTAGTTATCTAGCTAAATTAGCAGTACACAAAGTGGGTTGCAGTGATTGCCTGCAATAACCACCTTTTTGCATCATTGTTAACGTAATCCTGTAAATAGGAAAGTAGCTGGCTTGCAATGTGAGAAACATGATAATGTTACAGCTCATATTATTAATCTAGCTGAAGACATCTGTCTTGCCCAGGATACATTTTTTGCTGCTAACAGTCACAATTATTAACATGAATGATCAGTAGATTAGTCACCAATTGCCTGTTCTTATCTGTCAAGGTTACTGCCAGGGTCTTTAATTATGAACATGTACCTATTGCTGAAATGTGAATACACAGAAAATTCAAGGTACTCCATGTTAGCCATTAATTACTAGCTGTGGCTGTTACTTGCACAAAAGTGGATTAATATATTGTCACTACGCAGCCGATTAGCCGGCCTCTAGGGTTCAAGGGATTTTTCTCATCAGCAAGACAAAAGTCCATTTAAATTCATTCTTCTTTCATAGGTTTTACATATGCAAAAAAAAAAATGAATCCAGCTAATTTAAGATTTTTCTTTTTTTATCTTTACTTTTTCAGATTCATATTAATTTTTTTAAATATATTTTATAAATGTACATTCAGCCATTCTTATTTTTTATTTCTCCTACAGCAGAAGACCCTAGGATGTGACTTCTTCAATAAGGTGTGTGGTCATCTGAAGGTCCTGGAGAAAGAATACTTTGGCTTGGAATTTCGTCACCACAGTGGTAGTTATGTGAGTCAGACCTTTCCAGAATTAATTTAGCTGCGTCACTGAAAGACAAAAAGTGCCCTTTGACTCAGCCTATTCATTTACACTTACATCGAGTTTTTCCATTTTTAATGACAATCAGTAATAAGATAAATCTCATCAGAATAAAAAAAACAAAAAAACAAAACAAATGGGCAGACTGACAAATAAACCTTCCACCTTTCATTACTTTTAACCTACACTCATATGTGGTCAAAGGCCACATTTGTAGCTTTATTAATATTATTTCTGTTAACTTTACTGTCATTTAAAAAACTGATGGAAGATCATGATTGGTCTAAGATAATAGAGCTGTTAGATGTATCATATTTATTATTTTGGAATCACAGAATGTAATTATTACCGTTCCTATGTATTGCTTGTAGATTACATTTACACAAAAGCTTAATTTTTATTATTTTTTATTTTTATTATTTATTAACAAAAGCTTATAGTTAATAAAATTGTTTTAGATACTAATCAACTGCCAACTTTGTGCTGGAAGAGAAGCAGAATTAGACATTGAACTTTTTTTACCTTCCAGGTATGGCTGGAACTTCTAAAACCACTGGTTAAACAGATCAAAAGTAAGTATGCTGTATATTTTGTGTGCTTTAAAATTTAACATGGTCCTTCGGGCTGAATAAAGAATACTAAATTCATTTAAAAAATCTACCATTAATATTACAATATACATTTAAGAGGGAAGCCAATGCCATTCAAGTGAATTTCTGCAATAATATTCTATTACTTTTTTTTACTTCTATTATGTTTTTTACCACAGAGAGCTTCAATCTGTGTTTGTAAAGAAGGAGCTGAAATTCAAAATTGACCTGTGGTATCGGTATCTTAAGTATTCATTTTGTTTTTTTAAGTAAATGGAATGGAAGAGAGTCTGAACAACACGAGAAATCTAACTGGGATAAATATATTGCCTATGATAATATTGAGCCAACTTAATGTTATTATGGACAAGTTCCCAAACCTAGCAACCATGGATTAAGTTAAGACAGATGTAATAAATTACTCCAGATTTCCTGTCTACCTATTCAGCTTCTCTAATAAGCACAGTCTCTGTTGTACCTGTGTACAAATTATATCAAGATTTGTGTTAAAGGTTATCTTTTTGTCAATAATTGTCTGAAGATGGTTGTAAGTGAGAACAACGTAATTTATGGCAGTTTTAATGAATACAGACGTTGGGTGATGGGACAGTTTGCAGCTCATCACTCTTGTATTTGTAATATTGAATTTCCATTTTATATCTGTGCACCACTGCACAGAGTTCTCAGTTACTGTGCTATGTTTGGCCCATCCAGAGACTAATTATCCCTGTATCTCTGGCAGATCTGGAGGATGTAGCAGTCTTAATACTTACTCTATACATTATTTGAGTACAAAATCTAAAAAAAATAAATTAAAAAGCCATTGAACGTAACCTTGTTGCTAAGGTACCAAGTTGCTAGGTTACCACCTATACTGAACCTGTGATAAAGTTTCTTCACCTACATATGAGGCTGTATTGCATTTCCACAAACACATCTGCATGTCTTACTTTACGAAGCTCAAATCTCAGGTGCAACTACCTGTCCTCTGTCACAATTAAAACCTACAACCGACCTTTTATCTCTCGGTGACCAATCACGGACCTCATGCCATTACTTACCATTGTGAGGTCATTACTCCGGAACTCATCTTCAGTTTGATTCTGCTATTTTAACATTGCTTTCATGGTGTCTAATCAAGTTTGGTACTGATCAGTCTGTGTTTTCTTTCCTGTTAGATGCCAGTGATGTGGCCTTCCGTTTCATTGTGAAGTTTTTCCCTCCAGACCCTGGCCTCCTGCAGAGGAGCCTGACCAGGTCAGAAGGTCAAACTATATATATATATATATATATATATATATATATATATATATATATATATATATATATATATATATATATATATATGTGTGTGTGTGTGTGTGTGTGTGTGTATGTGTGTGTGTGTACTGTATGTGCTGTTAGACCATATACAATCTGTTCTTTTACCATATTTATATATAAAGAGATATATAGTAATTGAAATATTTGTAGTGAAATACTCAAAGGTGCTGAATGATTTCTAGATAGATACACAAATACATTGTCACTTTCCTGATAGTTTCCAAATAGTTAGTAGTACTATTTGTGTACTATTTCTAGACTACTAGTTGCTCACTAATTTCTGCACCACTTTTTTAGGTATTTATTTGCCCTGCAGATAAAACAGGATTTGTCCAATGGAAGTCTGACCTGTCATGACAACAGTGCTGCCCTGCTGGTCTCTCACATACTGCAGGGTGAGTGTTCACATGAGGCCAAATTTGGACTTGGTCTACTCATGATAACCCAAAATTATACATTTGAGAAGCTCTGAGGATCTCTCCTCTCCCCAAGCAAATCGACAGTAAGCATGTTGTCACCAGGCAATGTCATCTCACGATCCCAAGGAACTGAAAGCATAATTTACCTATCTCGTAATAAAAGCATGTGAAGATATTTTACTTAGCGCTCATCAGAAGGATGTGGTGACTGCAGACTGTTGTATGGCATCCTCAGGTTCTCTTGCTCTTATGTGTCACAGCGGAACTTGGGGATTACGATGAAGAGTTAGATGCTCATCACCTAGAGAATAAACAGTATGTGCCAAACCAGGAGTACCTGGACCACAAGATCATTTGCTTTCATAAGAAACACAAGTATGCACCCCCCGACACACACACACACACACACACACACACACACACACACACACACACACACACACACACACAGCCAAGCTGTTCTCTTTTACATTCTGTGAATCCTGTGAAAGTGGTGACATGGAGAACACCGTCACTGAACTCACTATGGTGCTTGTTTAAAGTTGTTTAAACCACTCACTATGGTGCTTGTTTAAACCACGATACTTTGAAAACTTTAAACAAGCACCATAGTGATTTTAGTGACACTGTTCTCCTTGACACTATACTTCCAGCTTCACGGTGAAATGGTCCATCGATGCATCGTAATGTTCCAACCTGAAGGAGTACAGTGGTGTGCGCTGTATTGTGGACACGACAAAGGATGGAAAATTATGTACAGGAACATTTTGAACTTGCAAAGAATCTGATTTGGAACTTTGTTTGCCATAGAAAATGTTTGCCCCATAAATACACTAGTTAAAAAGTGGTGATTGGATTCAATGTTTTGTGAGATAATTTACCATAAAATATTATTGGGCGTGGAGGTTATGATAAATTATTAAAAATACCAGGTTTTGTTCTCATTACTTATGATACGACTGGTATGCTCAGAACCATTGGCATGCCATTGTCATATCAGTTTCGCAGTATTAATGTGTCATGTCAGTATTAAATAGTTTTATCCATTGCTTTTTACAATTAATAATGTCTCAAAAGAGTTTCAGAAACCCTCCAGATGAGCAGGATGAAGGTGGTTTAAAACTCCTTAAGATATATTACGAAGAATAAAAATTTGCAACCAAAACTGGGGGTGGGTTAAATTTACCACAGTAGGATTCGAACAGATATTCCGATCATGTAAAGGAAAATTTATAGCCCACTGAAACCTTTGTGACCATCTAGAGGATCACTATAAACAAACGGATTACATGAAAAGTAAACACTCAATTTAATGAAAATAAAAAGCAGCAAGTTAAGATTATGATGTAAATTGAGGATTAATAAGTATATAAATTGATATAATTCTCTTTATTCATGATCAGAGGTCACAGTCCTGCCCAGTCAGACATCCATCTGTTGGAGGTCGCCCGGAAGCTGGATATGTATGGCATTCGCCCACATCCTGCGAACGACGGGGAGGGCATGAGGATCAATCTAGCGGTGACCCACATGGGTATCCTCGTATTTCAGGTAACAGGGATAAACCAATCAACATGATGAAGGTTGGTGCATTGCTCCCCAAATGCATAGTGTACTTTTACCGTGGTTTGGTACTACATGGGTCTTCCTCATTTCCAGGGCAACACAAAGATCAACACCTTCAGCTGGGCCAAGATCCGTAAACTGAGCTTCAAGAGGAGACACTTCCTCATCAAACTCCACACTGAGGCTGGGGTGAGGGTCAAAGAGAAGGTCTTCTCAGAGTCTCATGTGCTCACAGTTTCACTCACCCATGAAACCAGATTGTTGAGGAAGTAATTCTGACCTCAAATGTCTAAATTAAGCTATGAATGATATCTTAAGACTAAGTAAGTATGAACTGTTGGTGGTAGGTATGAATCCGTTAGTAAAGAACATGAAATCTTACTATGATAGCATTCTCTGACAGCATTCCCTTGAAAATTATTTACAGTAACCCTGTGGTGCTGTGACCTAATGTAGTTTTTCCTAGGAAAACCAAGTTCTAGTTCTAGACAAATGACAAATGATATTTGTTAGAGCAACTTCAAAGTCCTTGAAAGTTACTAACTTTAGCTTGTTCTTTAAAATTTAGTTTTTGATGTTTTAATAACGTTCAGTTTTTTAAAAAGTCAACTAATGGAAAACATTTGAAAACAAATAGCATGCTATATAATAGCTATAATTTGGGTTTTAGAAAAGATCTTACTCACGCATTACAACTGCCTGTAAAGCGAAGGCATATTAGCAAGCTAATACCTAATCAAGTTAGCTAGCTAGGTAACAGCGAACGCCACCTAGCTTTAGCTCAATTCAACCAAAACAACCACTAAATTAGCTACACAAAACGCTGTTAACCAGTTAACGTTAGCTAAACTCCATTAACTAACACCAGTGCAAACGCTGATTGGCTGAATGTTGCTATCTCATGCTCATCTTATGTCAGCAAAGCTCAGCAACTTGTGGTAGTACTGGTACTCTGATGAAGCAATATTGAGAGGGATTGAATCAGGAAGAGAAATTTCCCCCAGAATATTTTATAGATTACACATTATTGTGCATTTTGGTATACGCATACTTAAAATAAGTAGTTATTGAATATTTTCAAATCTAAAATAACCTATTTTCCGCAATTGGCCAGCCACCAATGGTCCTCGTAGAAAAGTGCCCATTAGCAGTTATGTTATCCTAAGAACATTCCCCCTGTAGTACATCAGTCACTATGTATGATGTGTGGAATCGTCTTGATGTGACAGCCTTCACGGCGGGACACGGTAGAGTTCACCATGGCGTCCAGAGATGTGTGCAAGACATTCTGGAAGATGTGCGTGGAGTACCACGCCTTCTTCAGACTGGCAGAAGAGCCCAAACCACAACAGAAGTCTCTCCTCTCCAGCAGGGGATCCAGTTTCAGATACAGGTCAAAGAGAATGAGAGAGATGGAGAAAAATATAGTACATACACTGTATTGCCAAAAGTATTCGCTCACCCATCCAAATGATCGTAATCTGGTGTTCCAATCACTTCCATGGTTGTTCCATAGAACACCTTTGGGATTAATTAGAGTGGAGACTGAGAGCCAGGCCTTCTCGTCCAACACCAGTATGTGATCTCACAAATGCACTTCTGGAAGAATGGTCAAAATTTCCCATAAACACACTCCTAAACCTTGTGAACAGCCTTCCCAGAAGAGATGAAGCTGTTGTATCTGCAAGGGGTGGGCCAATGTCATGTTGAACCCTATGGATTAGGAATGGGATGTCACTTAAGCTGATATGTGATTCAAGGAAGGTGAGCGAATACTTTTGACAATATAGTGTAGCATACATTGCACATGTATTATTTTTTGTCTGTTAAAACACATGAGGAGTGAGCTTCTGTGTATCTTCTGAAGGATGTTTGTTTTTTTCAGTGGCAGAACACAGAAGCAACTCCTCAAGTGTGTGAGATCTGGAGAACACAAACTACCATTTGAGACGTAAGCAAAGTGGTTCTGTTTGATTTTAGCATATCAATTAAAAACCTTTAAGTGAAGCTGTCATTAATACGTCTCTTCTTAATGTCTGTTTTGTCAGGACACAGTGCAAATCTGACCATAACTCTTGGCAGTGCAAATCATCCCCTGATTTACTTACTGATGTCTCTAAACAGGTATTGCATGGAAACTGTGGATTAACTTTCATTTATATACTTGTCTCCAGTTCTCTAAAAGCATTGTGTGTTTTTGTGCAGCTGTACGAACAAGCTCATCTCTTCCCTCCCCTTGCTGCTTATGAGCAACATACAGATGGATCTATGGATGACTTTCAGAGACCCCGCCCCTTGGCAAGAAGCCCTGCCTTTTCAAGCAAGTCCGTCTTTCCAAAGCCACGCTCGATGTCCACGTCAGGGGTGGAGCGTCGAGGAAGAGCTTGTCATAGGCCAGTGGCGAGAAGACACAGGTCTCCCATTGGACAGCACCTGGTGCTCCTGTATCCCAACAGCCCCCACCTCCAGTTCCACCCAGTGTTGCCAACCTTCCCGCTCTCAGCTTACCCATATGTGCTTCAAGACCACACCTCTTATTCTCTGGACCGCCTCACACAAGACCATCCAGGTACTACCCCGTTGAAGTGTTTGTCCGGGCAAACCGGCATCTCCTCCTCGCCAACGTCCTCTTTGTCACCACCGCGACGGCAGCAGCACCTAGAGAGGCTCCGCCTCTCCAGAATCGAATTGTCTGGACGAAGACCCCACCCGCTATCAGGAGGTGGGCTGGGAGCAGGCTTGAACAGAAGGCTCAACGTGGGCAGGACCGAGGCCGGGCACTACAGCGATGACTCCACCTTTCAGACGGGGCTACCTCGCCGAGCCTCAAGTCAACCAGATGTGAAGTTCCAGAAACCTACACTGGCGTCCTCGGCTGCGGCCTTTGCCTCGGAGTTTCGACCTCTGGGGTATTATCCCCACCTGTCACGTTACCAGGTTCCTCCGAGGCCCACCTATCTCCCTCTAAGCCCCGTCCCCTTGCCAGAACGACCTACATCTTTGTGTGTACTTGGTACAGGGACTTACAGCGATTCGGATTCGGACCCTTTTTATCCTTACTACTGCCCTAATTTGGGGAAAGTGGTACATTCTGGCCCTCTAGCACGTATGCGCTTTTCTTCTGGAAGCCTGCAACTAGATGAGGAAGAGGGGGAAGACGAAGAAGATGCATTCAATGAAAGTGACGGGGAGAGCAGTGCTCTCACCTCAGTCAGGGTCATGAAACTGTAACTGTCAGGTGGAGGTGCTCAGAGATGAAAGAAAAATCACTTCACACTTGCATTGCATTAATGGTTATTTGATTGCAAAAAATAATGGCTGACATTTATGATTTATGTTTGCCCTCGACTCAGAAACAGGTTGATAGATGTGAAATGTCTCGATATTTCATTGCTCAGATACACTATATTGCCAAAAGTATTCGTTCACCCATCCAAATTATCGGAATCAGGTGTTCCAATCCCTTCCATGGCCACAGGTGTATAATTTAAGCACCTAGTCATGCAGACTGTTTTTACAAAAATTTGTGAAAGAATGGGTCATTCTCAGGAGCTCAGTGAATTCCAGTGTGGAACTGTGATAGGATTCCACCAGTGCAACAAATCCAATCGTGAAATTTCCTCAGTCCTAAATATTCCACAGTCAACTCTCAGCTGCATTATAAGAAAATGGAAGGTCACATAAACTGATGGAGCAGGGTCAGCGTATGCTGAAGCGCATAGTTTCTCTCAGTCAGCCACTACAGATATCCAAACTTCACGTGGCCTTCAAATTAGCTCAAGAACTGTGTACAGAGCCATCCAAGCCATACATCACCAAGTGCAATGCAAAGCGTCAGATGCAGTGGTGTAAAGCACGCCGCCACTGGACTCTAGAGCAGTGGAGGTGTGTTCTCTGGAGTGACGAATCTCACTTCTCCATCTGGCAATCTGATGGACGAGTCTGGGTTTGGCGGTTGCCAGGAGAACAGTACTTATCTGACTGCATTGTGCCAAGTGTAAAGTTTGGTGGAGGGGGGATTATGGTGTGGGGTTGTTTTTCAGGATCTGGGCTTGGCCCCTTAGTTTGAGTGAAAGGAATTCTGAATGCTCCCAACTTTTCCATGAGTGCTGAATGCTTTCACAATTCCATGCTCCCAACTTTGTGGGAACAGTTTGGAGCTGGCCCTTCCTCCTCAAATATGACATAAAGCAAGGTCCATAAAGACATGGATGGCAGAGTCTGTTGTGAATGAACTTGACTAGCCTGCACAGAGTCCTGACCTCAACCTGATAGAACACCTTTGTGATGAATTAGAGCGGAGACTGAGAGCCATACCTTCTCGTCCAACATCAGTATGTGACCTCACAAATACACTTTTGGAAGAATGGTCACACTCATAAACCTTGTGGACAGCCTTCCCAGAAGAGTTGAAGCCATTCTAGCTGCAAAGGGTGAACCAACGTCATATTGAACCCTATGGATTAGGAATGGGATGTCACTTAAGCTCATATGTGAGTCAAGGAAGGTGAGCAAATACTTTTGGCAATATAGTGTATAAATGTCCACAATTTAATGAAGTTCAAAAGATTGTTGTTGAAAATTCAGTTCTTAATTATCTATAATTCTAAGTTTTAAAAAGGGTTCCTTTCAGAACACTAAATATAGTAAATTTAGTACCTCTTGCAACACTGAACCAGTAATTATCATGTACAGTAATTTAAAGAAAAGATGAAAATTAATTATGGAATTAATTAAATAAGGAATTAATTTGTTCACATTAGTCTGTAGTGATAGGTTTATACTCTTTTCCTGCACATGTGAATTTATTGTTAATAAATTAGATTGGTGATCAGTTTCCATCTCATATTTTTTTATAAATATTTAATTACATAAAAGTAAAAACGTACCCTGTACTTATTTCTTGGAATTGAAGTTTGGGTTTATTAAAACCTTTTAATCACAAAGGAATTTACAAAAAATCTGTCAAATAAGCGTTAGCAAAAACATCATTGTGATTCCAACATAAAACACCGGAACTGAAATAAAACTGCACAGTACAGCTGCACAGCATGTAAACAAATCACAATGGCTAAAACCAAATCTGTTTTCATTCACAATGTACAGGTATAGATCTTTATGTGAGTGTCTGAGGCTGTAGTGTCTGCAATACGAAGTTCCAGTTGAAACAAAGCGCTGCCCAGTTGATGTGGAAATTGTGACTTACCAGTGGCAGGTCATAAGACCCAATGACATTTATGTTTCAGTAGCATTGAATTACAGTACATTCTGTGCCACATTAGCATAAGTGATTAGCTGATTAGCATATGTTCATTAGCCAATTACACATTCTGCAGCAAGTATTAATATTACCTTAGTCTGTGCCACTGCTGCACTACTGGGAAGGAATGCCTGACAGTACAGCAGGACACTGTGCTTACACAGAGGCACTATTTGATCAGAGTGATCGGGAAAAGTGTCATATTAAAGAAGTGAGAAACAAAAGGACAATTATGGGCAGAGCAATAAGTTAAAAATGCTAAGAAAGTACAGGATCCATATACCCCCAAAATGTAACATTAGAATCAGAATCATTAGAGCCTGGACTGTGACCACAGCTAATGACAGTGAGATAATCTTAAGTTAATCAGGTTAATCTTAAATTAATCAGGTTTTCAGAAAATCTGGATCTCACTACATTTTGAATAAGTTCACGTAAAATAATTATCTCCTTCCAGTATTCTATGTCCTTATGTTTATGCATTGTGATCTTTCCATTTCTTTATTAGAGATTTTCCTATTTAACATTTTAAGTAATAACGTTGATCATATTTCTGCCCCTGTAGTATGTGTGATAATGTGTTAAAAGTATTATAATATCTTCCAAAGGTACATAAACAAGTGAAGATACAGTTAGAACCATCCTTGTTTGCAAAGATAAAAATGTACTAAAATTTGCGAGTACATAGGTCTTCAGAAGTCTCAAACCGAAAGTTAGCCGAAAGCCACAAAAATGGGGTGGAAAAAAAAACAAACCAACGGTCAGAAGACCTGACATTCATTTTGGAGTAATGTGCAATGCGCAAGAGAGACATGTCCAACATAAATATACGACCAGCACACACGAACAAGACGACTTAAAAAAAATATCTATTAAAGTAAACAAGCAGTTTGTCTGTGAAATGAATGATTTAAGTTAAAAATAATTTGAATAAATAATGTGCTGACATACTACTGGAGTACAGAGAAAGTCAAAGCACAAGTAAACTTAACAGGCAAATGATGCTGTTGGCTGAGAACCACTGGAACTTGTGTTCAGGGTTACCAGACCTACCAGAGGTGTGAAGAACTCCATTCACGAGGGACGTAGTTCTACATACTATGAATCTCACCTAAAACAACATATGACATTAGTTGGTCAACTCTGTAGGTTAAAAGGCTTTGGCATATAACATTTAAAATGAATATGAGAAGACTGTAGCAGTGTGTCACTGAATTGAAGTCATTTTAACAGGTGGGTTGCTGAGTACAACAAAGTGCTACTCAAACAATCGAACGTTCATCCTTGGTCATAAAATCGTACATTCTGCGTTGTGCTCGTATTTTCACCCATCTTCGTCTCCTCTCAAGTGTAGTTGTGCAACGGCTCGCTGATCTTGACGCAGGCCCAGTGTAAAGCCCTGACCAGACAGATCAGAACCAGGAGGACGGACAGGGCCCAGAACACGTAGAGCCTCTTGTACTCCCGCGCCGTCCGCCACGTACCAGCCTGGAAACACGGAACAGCGTGGTCAACATCCTGGAGGGCTGGGGCAGAACGGCAGCACAGACGGACCACAGACGCGGCTGCAGGCTACAGACGCAAACGAAACTGCACAGACAGACCACAGACGTGGCTGCAGGCTACAGACGCAAACGATACAGCACAGACAGACCACAGACGCAGCTGCAGGCTACAGACGCAAATGATACAGCACAGACAGACCACAGACACAGCTGCAGGCTACAGACGCAAATGATACAGCACAGACAGACCACAGACACAGCTGCAGGCTACAGACGCAAATGATACAGCACAGACAGACCACAGACGCAGCTGCAGGCTACAGACGCAAATGATACTGTTTAAACAGCGCTATACACACTAAATAAAGGCACATGGTAAAACAGTCTATTCTCATAGACTGGTTTAATGGAGGACCCAAAAAACATCCACTAAATACCATGCTTAGAATCAGGTTCAGATAATACATGAGTCTAAAGTACATATACTCCGCAAATGATGCAACTGTATATTTCACATTTTAGGTATCGGCACAATCATGTTGGTCTGAATTAACACAATGATATCTTACCAGTAATCTTCCATATAATTGTACAGTGTTAACAGAGACAAAGCTGACTCATTGCTAAGTCTGATCCGCTGTACCCTGGCGTTTGCAACACAAAGACTGGACTAGTTTCTTCCTAGAGTGCTTACCATTAATCCAGCTGCTGCAATGGTGAAAACCAAACACATGACAAACCATATCAAGCTCCGCCTCCTTGAGTACCTCTGACCAATTGATGAACTGTGAAGAGTGGATAAGAGAAGGGACATGGAGTGGGTAAGTCTTTCATATTTTGTTCCACATAATATCATAAAATACATTGTAAAATGACTTTTATTATGTATGAATACATAATAAAAGTTTGTGTTATTACAGGCCCTGCAGGTAACACAAGGTTGCAGGTAACACAAGGACAAGCATCCGCCTAATTTTAAGAGTGTCTAGAAGACAGACGAACGGACATGTTCAATAGACTTACACTTTTCTGCAGTGTGGACAGCAGGCCAACATCCGGCTTGTTATCTCTGTCCACTACAACAAGGACAATCTTGTTTTCATTCATTCTTTTCTTTTGTTTTTAAACAGGAGTATCTAGCACAGTGTCCAACCACGTCTCACTCAAGCCTACTAGCTTCACAATGAAAAATTATTTTAGATCTCTGTGTGCACATGGATAATTTTTTATGATTGACAATAACCATGCAATATGTGATTCTGTTTGTTGTCACCTTAATATCTACGTATATTCTTATTGCCAGATATCTAGTTTATTTGCTTTAAATTGTTTTGATATATTCTGAACATCTTCATGTGACAAAAACAACTTGGAATGCAAAACCCACATTTTAGTGTGAATGCACATATTTAGACAAAATTAAGCAATCAGCAGCAAATAATTATGCAAGCAACAGCAGTGGTGATGTCCATTGTTAAAGATTAAAACAATAAAGAGGATCACATGAACAGAATTACCAGAAAGGTATTTCCACAGTGGCCACAGGACACTCTGGCTCCAACAGGCTGTGGGGCTGGACTCAATACACCAGGATTCACCGGACCTAAATTAATAACACGCTTACTGATACACACACACACACACACACCAATGTGTGAGTACAGGCAACACATTTTCAGTTTTAGACCACAGACTCCATTAAACAATCAAGCAGAACTCAAGCTCAACACAGAACTTCAAGATGCATCAGCGAAGACCACCAGAGAAGTTGTGACTGGAGGCGAGATCTCCATAGAAACGGTAGTCGTAGATTTGCACGCTTTGCATAGTATACCGAGATGATCTTGCAACGTGAAGCTCCGTTCAGTGCACAAGAAGCGTAGAAAGTGCCAGCTTAAGCGCAGCTTTAGTTAGACAGATTCAGCATCAGTGAAATCAGAGGACACATTCTGCCGTAGCCCCGCCCTCCTCCTCGGAGCTCCTCCCACATGTCTCACCACACGGGACGAGGACAGGCGATCCTCCGTGAGGTGACCTTACAGATCAGGAGGCAGTTACAGGGACAGCGCACATACTTCTTCCCAGCCGGAGCGTTCTTTATGGGCTGACGAGAGACAGACATCGTTCACTGTGTGTGACCTGTGACTCAGGCAGACATACTGTATGTTTTCAGGTGGGGGGGGGGGTATAAGTTGACGTACAAGTTTATTGTTTTGTTACTCAGGGTGGGAGGGTGGGGTGATGTGGTTATCTACCGTGGCCTCGCTGCAGACGCCACACTTGACCACGTGCTGGTGCAACTTGCCCTCCACGCTGATGAGGGACTGACAGACCCGACAGCTGATGACCGGGGCGCTGCTGGTCTCTGAGGACACCAGAAGGGAGTACGGTGGGGGAGCCTCGCCCAGGAACCCGGGTGGCTCCGGAGGACTGGAGAAGTCAGAGAAGCCTTGGGGATGGGTGAGGGAGGGAGGGAGAGAGAGAGGAGAAAGAGAAAGTGAGGGAGGAAAGAGGAAGGGGAGAAATAAAGGAATGAGAGAGTAGGGCAGAGAGCGGGAAGAGAGTGGGTGTGGGAGAAATAGTGACAAAGACAATATAAGAGCAAAGTAGTTGCCAGATTTCGCAATACACTGTTGAAAAAATAGTTACTAGCGTCTTGTATGACGGATCACTGCAGAGATTCAGATTTCACAGGAGCTTGAACTAGTCACATCTGAAAATGCGGAACAAGTCCAAGAGTGAGGTGAGCTGTGTGTGTTGGGCATGACGACAAAGGTGCGGCGTGATGGCACATGCGGCTGAATAAATATTGCTAAAATAAAATAAATATTGTTTTGTTAGACGCGCTCCACATATACTTACTGGACTACTCATTTCTCCCCGGGAGAAGTTATAAAATGACCAACATTATCGTCTTACCGTGTGTTTTGGGTGCGCTGTAGGGCTCATCTCCAGCTGACAGCCCACTCGCCCCCTTATTATCCGACAGTAACGGGGATCTCTCTCCGTCCGCCATACCCTGCACTGCGCGGCGTGGACAAAGTTGCGATGTCGTCCTGGCCTTTCTACCAAGTATTTTCACCGAGGACTCAACTGATTCATAACACGAAATACTCCAGGAAGCGTCACAAGATCACATGAATTGAAACACCAGGAAGTGCAAAACAACAATATCAACACGGTCATGTGACGGGGCTCTGCGGACTGGACCGGTGCGTCCCAATGATCTCAATGGTGCGTCCAACCCACTCTCGCTTCTCATGTCATAGACTTTAGTGCCCGAAAACACGTTCATTCGTTTAACATTCAGTTAATAATTGTATAACTATAACTTTTGCTTTGGTGATATATATATATAGAGAGAGAGAGTTTCACTGCTGCGCTTGGCCTCAGTACAAAACAATATAGGTATTATCCAAACATTAACACAACTCCAACAGAACGCAGTCGTGTTAAAAGACGTCCTTTACTTCACGAATCTGAGCAGCAGTTTCACGGAAAAGTACAATAAATATAGATGTAAACATCATAAAACATATGTACACACATCCTTCAAGCTATGAATGAATGAGCAGCCAAACATATATTTTACACAAAAAAACGTCTGTGAAATTAACCCTGTACCCCAAAATGCTGCAATACTTCTTCTGAAATGAAAGCTATAAAATACATGTTTATATACAATACTATACAAAATCTTTGCATTAGAAAATTAAACAAAAAAACAACAACAATGAGACAACGTCAAAAAATAAATACAATGAAAAAAAAAGTGGTATGATTATTTGGAAAGAAAAACACCTTAACTGAAAGCCAGACATTATTCCAGAAGTGTTGTCCATGTGGGTGTACAACATCGGCCTCGTAAGGTCTTCAAAGGAATCAAACAGGAATTACAAAAATGGCCACAGCCACCCCAACCAGTTAATCAAGAGAAAAAACAACAGGTATTCAGGTAAAGAGCTGCACATTGGTTAGAGGATATGCGGTTTACACAATACCTGCTGTCACGGAAAGCTTAATGACTGATCATTTTCATACTTTTTCATACTGTGATAGTGTAGTTAATGGTGTTATACTGCTGTTTATGCTTTGTACTTGGTTAAAGCTTCCTCGGGGAAAAGCTCTTGAAGACACAGCAGCATCTGTATTCACAAACTCTCTCTGGTTTTCTTGTCAGCAGCACTTTTAACTACAGAGATACTTCAGGTTCATTTTCCAAGTGTGAACGCAGCAAAAGCAGAAGCGTGTGGCAGAGCATTCTCTGTTAGCAACACCAGTTAAGCGTGGGAAAATGAGAAGGCACTACCTGCTGCACCTGGTGCGACGTGAACCAAACAGAAACAGCTTTACTCAGTCCCAAATCCTGAGTTCAGGTCAGAGCTGCTCACCCTAGATGGTGTCGCTGCGTCTCAGGCCAACGTAGAACTGTAGCCTGCCCAGAACAGCCTGATTAGAACAGCTGTCGCCTCACCTATTGAATAATTTAAAATACATGTAGATCGGAATCTGCACTGCACAGCCTAAACTGGTGCATTAAAATTGCTGCTTGCAGAAATAATTAATCGACAGTATCCCAACTTGATGGGGTAAATGAAGTCAAATCACTCAGAGATAGAGGAAGAGAGAAAGGAAAGTGCAACAAGTAACAAATTTGCTGCTTAGTGGCTCGTAGGACCTGCGAGAACATTGCACGCTCAGAAGTGCCGAGTACACAGAATACGGTACGTGATGTGTTCAAGTGTTTAGTGCAGCGAAGATGATGAAGCTTCATAGCGGTCTTCATACACCCGCCCATCTGTAGTCAATGTAAACCACTGTTAAGGTCGTCATCCTTCCACCAGGTCTATACGTCGTAGTCCGGAACGGCCGAGTAACTGATCCCTCCGGCGGAGGGGGGAGAGGAGTGGAGAGGGAATAGCCAACACAGTACGGAGCCTGCAAAAGTGGGAGGGGTTGAACGAGCGAGCCCTTGTCAGCTGTAGGATGGCAAACCTCCAGAACTGACTCCCGGAGACGTACTCACCTCGCCCGAATACTTCCCGGAGCAGGGCGATTTTGGGTTTCCGTGTGTGGGGTGGGGCCACGGGCTGCCCGCCACTATTTCGGTCCATCATCAGCCTGTTTCTCATCTGCTCTATGGGGGTCTCGTCTGTTATGATGGACACCAGCTGGAGGAAGGAGCAAAAAACAACTACGTGAAAACCTACCTGCCGTTATCTTCGGTGAACTTATGGGTGTGTGATAGGGTGGTGAACCGCCTTTTGCCTTGCCCATACCACAAAATTCTATAGGTACATACCTGGTCATAAAATATCACCAAGACAAAAACGCCAAACACAATGGACTCCACTAACAAAATGATGTAGTGTGCCCTGTCATAAAGGAAAAACATTAGGCACTGTGAGAACCAAAAAAAAGGAGAAAGGACCTTTTTTATTATTACAAATGATGTGCTCTATACACCTTGTATTTTTCTTTCATTTCAAATGTCAAGGTAGTGGTATTAAATTTACCACAATGTATGCCCAAAAGTATGTGGACAACTGACCACCACACCTAAATGGAGCTTTCTGAACACCCGAGTCAAAGTTGTGGGCTGTGAGCCCCAGCAGAGTTGAGTCCCTGCTGCCCTAGACCGCTATCTCTTCTACACCAAACCTTCCTGCAGGCCCCATGGATCACAGTAGAGTTGCTCTGGCTCTGTGTCTATCAAACTTTCACTCATAGCTCCAGAGAACATGTTTAGATTCCAGTGGTGGCATTTTTACACCGCACATGGTGATCTTGGGCTGGCGTGCAGCTGCTCAGCCGTGGAAGCCCACCTCCTGAAACTCCCAGTTCTTGCACCTCGTTGCTTATTGCTTTCCAGATACAGGACGGACCTCTGCAGAGAGAGATTGGGGAAAGGACAGCCCATTTTCAGGACGCACGATTCAGTGCTCGCCACGTCCGTTTGCAAGGTCTTCTGCTTCGAACTTGAGATGTTCCTGCTCATAGACTCTTCCATTTACACAACACTTACACTTGGACTGGACCAGGCAGAGCAGAAGTTTCACGAACTAGTCTAATCCTATGACAGAGCCCAGTTTAAAGTCTCCAAGCCTTTCGGTACCATCCATACTACTGCTGCTGTAGGTCTGTGCAAATGAGACTGCTGGGTTCTCTATTTTATACACCTGGTCACAATGGGTGTGGCTGAAACACCTGAACTCAATCATTAGGAAGGGTGTCCACATACTTTTGGCCACGTAATGCATTTTCTGCTGCAGACCTCTGGCTCATACGTACACAATCAGATGTTTGTTAGGAGATTCCTCTCCTTCTTTATCTCCATGACCTTCTCGCTCACTCTGTATCCTCCACACCCATGCAGACACCACCAGAGCCATGGAGTACAGACTGGCCATACCTAGAGAGAGGGGGGGGTGGGGGGGGGGGGGGGGGGGGGGAAGAGACAGGGAGGGGGATGGGTGAGAGGGAGGGGAGAGGAGAGAGAGAGAGGGTGGAGAGGGGGAGGGGTGGGGAGAGAGAGAGAGAGAGAGAGAGAGAGAGAGAGAGAGAGAGAGAGAGAGGATAATATTGCATCCACATTCAGCAGCACTGCTGTGCTCAGTTAACAGTGAAATGTCAGATCTTTTACAGACACCACATCTCTCTCCACTGTGAAACTGAATAAGATGTCTTTAGGGTAAAACTCAGTTTCCTATTTACAGTCCCCATAGCCCACAGTTTGCATGATAGAATGATCAAATACATTCATCAGCACCTACAAACAAGTGATTGATTAAAGAACTGTGTTGGTTACAGTTATACAGTTTGTCTAAATACAATTCTAAGAAAAAAAAGCTAAATCTGAATGTTTATTTTTCTCTATAATTGAGCATTGCTAAAGTACAGGAGGAAAAGGAAGCAGTGGTATCTTTTTTGGCTGAATAAATGTATGTAAATATTCAACGGGTTTACTCACCAGTGTAGAAGAGAAACTGTATGAAGTATTTCTGATTGAGCTCCCCGACACAATTATTGATCCTAAACGAATAAATACAACAATAATTCACTAAAGCACACAAACGCTTGACCCAAGACAGAACAGAAGCTTTTCAAGGTGTGAGTATGTGTGTGTGTGTGTGAGTGTGTCACTAACCACGGACAGTGGTGGTCCATGCGTCTGATGCAGCGTTGACACACACGGCAGTGATGTGCGCGGGGCGGTCGATACGTTTCACAGCGGCTACACACCGTCCAGCCCTCGCAGCCCTGCAAACACCACCAGCGCGTTTGAAACCCCTTAACACACACTAACCGCCGCAGAATTCATGAAGATCACTGCCATAAACACGACACCGTGTGCTGTGAGCTCACCCTGTCGTTCATGCGACTCGTCTGAGACCTCAGGTCTGAAAAGTCGATGGCCGTCTCAGGTAGGGGCACCATGCCTGAGATAAACACACTTTGCTATGGCTTGTTGTTTACATCAGAGAACAACAAACACACAAAAACTATTACTGCAGCCACCTGCTTTTACTTTGTTTTTTGGATTTTTAATAGTGAAACAATTTTTTTTATTTTAGTCTATTCCTCTTGATCTGCTTATCTTTTATCTGTTTATTAGCGCACCAATAATCTACTGCGGTTGTTTCATGCATGTTAGGGTTCAGAAGAATCTCTGTGTGGACAAGATCTGACAGGAGGCCTCGCTTCTCTCGAGAAGTTCATGTGTGATAAAGGAGTCGATCAGGTTTCTGAAAGCTCCAGGCAAATTAAAGTGTTTCTTCTGCCTGCGTACATGTTGACTGTAGGCTGTGTCAGTCTGAGGCTGGTTACGAGTCACTCACCAATGCTGAGTCAGTCACTAATGTTAAGAATCGGTCACTAATGTTAAGAGTCAGTCACTAATGTTAAGAGTCAGTCACTAATGTTAAGAGTCAGTTACTAATGTTAAGAGTCAGTTACTAATGTTAAGAGTCAGTCACTAATGTTAAGAGTCAGTTACTAATAAGTGTCGGTTACTAATGTTAAGAGTCAGTTACTAATAAGTCAGTCACTAATGTTAAGAGTCAGTTACTAATGTTAAGAGTCAGTTACTAATAAGAGTCAGTCACTAATGTTAAGAGTCGGTTACTAATAAGAGTCAGTCACTAATGTTAAGAGTGAGTTACTAATGTTAAGAGTCAGTCACTAATGTGTGTGAGCAACAATAAACAAGGATGACACAAGCGCTCGTGCCTTCGCATTCCGTGACTCTTCGCTGCTAAATAAGCGCGTGCACGCCACAGACGTGTGTGTCAGAGTTGATGTGCATTGACTTTGTTGCATTTCAGTCCGTTGAAATAGTTAATTTCACATTAAGGCATTTACGTATTTGGCTTTGTTTACATTGACGAGGTCGGTGTGTATGAGAGACTCACCAGGGTCAGAGAACACCGCTTTTGAATGACATGCCAGTAACAGCAGCAATATGACGTTAAATACAGACCCATGAAGAGAGCACCATACACTGAAATAAAGTGGAAAAAATACACTTCAGCATTACACGACTGCTTACAGAAACGCATGATTATGATATTCTAATTTGTTGACGTCGGGAAATATTACATTAGTTGTGGGTCATTTTGCAACAAGACTGAAACAAAGTCTGGTTTATTCCACAAACGAGAAATACGTTTATCACAAATACCTGACCGAACACTCGGAGAAATGACTGTTTCTAAAGAACAGTGAAGTGATGCGATACTGCACTGATTATAACCACAGGTTACAACATCCTAGGGCCACCGCACTTAATCTCGGGTTTTCATGAGCTACAACGTAGCAACACATTCCCTTACCTTCCTGAGTATGCGGGGATCAGCACATACTGAATAACCACGTAGTCGGCGTAAAAGACGCTGAAATAGGTCAGAATAATACAGATAAAACCGCACGGATCCCGCCGACAGCGAAGTGAAGCCATCTTAGGATCTCCGACCTTCCGCACGACGTCACTGGAGAACTGGCAGCGTGACGCAATTATGTCGCCCAACCATATTCGTGGAGGAAAGACCTGATGTTGGAGGTCTGGATGGATGGATGGATGGATGGATAGATAGATAGATAGATAGATAGATAGATACCGTGTTTCACATACACTACACTTACATGAATTATTGTCAAAAGCCTATATATGATTTTCCCCCAAAATGTAGTGTACAGTATATAATAATAATATTTCAATTGAATTTTATTGCCTCCTCAAAAAAAAATGTATCTCCTCATCCTACAAGTGCTCAGCGTACATGAGAATGTGTTCAGGGCATCGCAGGTGCTGCCTCATGAAGTTGGTTAACTTCCAGAGAGCATTATCCATTAAACCATCTATTTTGGTTTAAAATTGCAGTCATGTGTAATTTCATTATTGTGATAACTTCAGTTTTTATTAAATGCAAACAATATTAAAGATAAACAATGTTTGTCTAAACTTTTGACTGGTAGTATATCCGCTATCAGTTTCTAGGGAACGGTGCCTTTTAGATGCGCGGCACCTTATGCAGGCGTGTACTAACTAACCCGGTAATTCACTCATATAGTCTCACGTTTAACACAATACACCAGAAGGAGGCGCTCTTAACACAGAAACAACCGGCATTTCGCAGCAAAGCCAGTGACCATTTTCTTTCTTGAAACACTATTAAAAATTACATTTAAAGATTAGAAATAGCGTTGTAACGGACTTTCTTCAGCAACTGAAAGAAAACCAATGAGCCATGTTCATACTTCATTATCTAACCCAAACTTTCCGTTGGACCAACAATGGAAATGGTGTCTGTAGTAACAATTTGGCACATTAGCGAGATTAATTAATGATTAGGTAACAGTGTCATTAGATTGTGCTAATCACTGTTTAAAATTGGTCTTTGCAATTGTATGTAAAGATTTCATTACATATTTATCAAAACAAAGTTTCAAACAGAAATAATAATTACCAAAACAGTTTTTCCTCAAGCTTTTGATTAATGTAATGGTAAACGCACGGTTTTCCTTACATACTGAATATCTTAATTCCTAATTTTTTTACTTTAGGGTTAACAGAAGTGTAAAATGAAACAACTCTGTGCCAACTACTTATAAAATCAACACATACATTGTTTCTTTTGCACTTTTTCTTTTGTAACAGTGAAGTGTTCAACAAATCAGTAGAGGATGTTGCTTAATCCACACACAGGCCCTCTGGTGGAATGATAAACATGACTTTTATTTGTCAATTACAGAACAACAAGCTTCTCGTTAAGAGCGATCTGAGCCTGAGTGAGGTTGGCCAGGTACGTCACCATCAGGAGATCCTGCAGGAAACCAGACAAAGATGATGTAGCGTTAGCAAAGTCGACACGCCAAAACACACCAACAAAGAGGCAAGGGGTCGGTGAGTGTGCCGGGTTCCTCACATTGATGTTGGAGTTCAGCATGCTTTCAAAGTCCTCCGCGGAGATCTTGGGCACTTTGTTGACGAGATCCATCAGGAATCGTCCAACGTGGTTATCCGCCACCACTTTCCCAGACTGGACGTAGATACAGACGAGGGATAAATGACTTTTAAGAGGTAATTCTTCAGTAATAATTACATTAGCAGTGATGCACTCCAACGATCCTTAAGGTTACAATAGAAATCTGCAAAACTTTGATGGTCACTGATCAAAATGTACATTTCTTCTGTAAATTCATTTCCGTAGAGCACCAAGTAAACATGAGAACAGACGAGACACTCACCAGCACGTCCTCTATGTACGAGAGCACTGTGGTCAGCATGTCCTGTATGCGTCCTGCTGCACAGCCCACCTGGGCCAAGTCTGAGGTGAGTCCGTTGGTGCGGTTGGGCGATGCACGAGTCCTTTGTAGGAGATCAACTAGAGAGAAACACAGCCCATGTGATGAGGCAAACCTTTACTGCAACCACTTTCCTCAAATGTGAATGCATTTGGCTTGTGTGTCATGACACGCATGTGAAACGCCTTTACGATGCTTTTATAAGCATTAATATGCGGTATGTTAGTGCCCTGGGGCTCAGTGGAGGACTGGCAGGTTGACCTAGTATCAAGGTTGTTAGATTGTTGGTCTGGCTTTACTATTTAAAAACAATCTGTAGTCTGGGCATAATAATTATAAGTAAATAAACCAATGACCTAAACTGTTATCATCAAACCACCACCTCGGTTATCTCAGTCACCCAAACACCATCCCAGCCATCCAGGGGCGCAGATGGCACTGGGGACAAGGGGGGGGGGGACATGTCCCCTCCAGATTTATATTGACCCCACCCGAAATCTAGCATCTACAAGCATAAACGTATATATTGTACAGCTTGGTCCCCCTCACTTCAGAATTTCCATCTGCGCCCATGCAGTCATCCAAGCTATCTAATCGCTAATTTTAAACATGTAATGCCTTAAAAAGTAGGAGCTACATTTTGTTTAAGTTAATGTTTTTGAGGCAAATGGGTTACCATACATAATGAATTATATATCAGGAGAAAACAAATGAACAAAGAAAAACTGATTAGACTCAGATGTCTTTTAGTTCTGTTCCATCTTATTAGCTAAATGTGAAAAACTATCAGATCTTGAAGCATCTGCTAAAGGTAAACACCCTACTGTCCATGATTACACATGGTGTGTTTGAATCATAAACTCTCACTGAAGATGAAGCAGTGACTTGCCTCCAATGCGCTCTGTGTCATAATAAATGTACTTCACCGTTAAAGGGGTGAACATCACGCCAACTGTCTTTCCTGGAACTCCCATCTGTGCACTGAAAGATCAAACCAACACACGAGCAAAAACAAGCGTTAAGCAAAAGACGTCACTGAAAAAGACATATGAAACGCGTTTACGATGCTTTTATAACTGTTAATATGCGGTATGTTAGTGCCCTGCGGCTCAGCTGAGGACCGGCAGGCTGACCTAGCATAAGCACGGATGCTCATTTTGTTACTCTGCAGCGCCGTGTCCACGGTGAGGTGAATCGGGTTCTGGGCCTCCCGACTGTAGTACTCATGGATCAGAACAGAATGCTCCGTGATGTCATATCCTGTAGCATACCTGCAGGTATGAAGAAAGGTCAAGCAAGATGCAGCACTGAACGATACAAGAAGTTAATGTCAATGAGGTAAAGGTCAAGAGCTGTTAGGTCGCCCACCAGCCGATGATGACTTCACTGGGGGACACCTTCTTATGAAGCTCATACATGTTCTTCGCAAATTCCATATCCACAGCCACCTAGGACATATTGACAAGGCAGAAACAGCATCACACAGCAGTCATTATGTTCTAGTTTGTCGTTTTAGCGTCTTGTCTAACACGCTGGTGTAATTATGAAGTGCACTTGAAGTGAATTGAGACATTATGAACAGAGTGGAGATCATCCAGCAGTCAAACCACCAACATGCGAGTCTAGCCCGTAACCCAATCTCCTTACCTCATCTTCAGATTCGTTGTGAGGGACAGAGAAACAGTTGGTGACCTCCACAGAATGTTTATCTATCGTTCCTGTGGACAGAAAAATGAATCTAAACAAGTGTGTGTGTAGGATCAACTCGGCTCACTGATGTGCTCGCCACGAGAAGAGCGTTTACAGTGGCCGGTAACGCGTGCGTCACGGGAACACCGCTCCGTTCACTTTACGGGACTTAATTCTTCTATAGTTTCAACACATATTTAAATACTTCACCTAATAACGTGCCGATCACGCGACTCGCTCCTTCGTTTCTTCGTTCGTAGGAGTCAGCAATAGAAGCTAGAACCACCGGGTGGATCTTCACAAACGGGCCGTGGACCGCCATCTTTAGAAGAGGAAACGTGACTCTGTTGCCATGTACCATAGAAGCAGCGGACCGTCCTCACTACTGCCCCACAGTGGCCGCTCTCCGTAGTGTGTGATAATTAGTGTTGTGATAATGTACATACATACATACATGAATAAAAGAGAATAAAGAAATAAGCCCATGGATGAACAGACAATAACATAGCCAGAGATAACCATGTCTTAAGACATTTCTGAAGATGTATTCATGAAGACATATTAATGCTTCTTGAGGCATGTTAAGAAATGAATGCATGTCTAGAAGACATGTCTGTAGACGCATGTCTTCATCATAATAACTTCCCAATATGTCATAAGATATAGGATGTATTTTCTTTGTTTTAAAATACTAATATTAAACATGAAGCAACAACTCTGATAAACATTTTAGTATTATCTGTGTGACTATGTGACTATAAACACATGTTTTATAAGTGTGAACAGTATACACACAAACATGACATGCATGCAAAATGAATAACACATTAAAATGGATTTCACATCACATCAAAATGAATACTTATAACACCACCGACTGCTTTCAAACGAATTTACATACTATTTATCTGAAGATGAAGGCCCTTGCCTGCGGCCATTACCCAGTCCACACTGCCCGGATCCGTATTGCTGCCCCATCTGTATTCAAACATTTGGTTAATTATTATTATACAGGTAAATATACTGTGAATCTTAGCCTCCTTAGCAAGGAAAGATTTAATGCAACAAAGATTAGGTCTGAAATAGGCAATGACTCTGAGGTAAATGTTTATCAAGATCTTGTCTCTGTCAAAATTGTCTGGGTGACATCAGTATAACAGATACTGAACTGTATCAGGGCCCAGTCTGAACTGCAAGAACGTCCTTGGCACTATCACAAAGCTTGAAACCACAGCACAAGTAATAAAATAGGTTTAAAGAAACTGAAATAATCAAAAACTACTGCTGATGTGTTTTAAAGGGACTTATCTGCAAGTGTATAATGTTTGTGCTTAAATAAACAGATGGATTTGAAATATTCACATTTATTTTGGTGTCAGACCCTATAGGTGTGAACTAAACTTGCTGGAAAGACGCAACCAGTAGATGGCAGTGTGAGTCAAGCCTACGCAAGTGACCACAGACAGTGCTTCATTAGTACAAAAGTATGTGTGTGTGTTTGTGTGTGTGTGTGTGTGTGTGTGTGTATATATATATATATATATATATATATATATATATATATATATATATATATATATATATATATATATATATATATATATATATATATATATAAATATATATATATATATATATGTATATATATATATATATATATAAATATAATATATATATATATATATATATATATATATATATATATATATATATATATATATATATATATATATACACCAAAGTTGCATTGCTTTGATGTTGAACTTATACTGTATAACTGATATTTTTCTGAATGCATATAAAAATAATCACAGGATTCTTCATATGTTAACAGACAGGTGCTCATTTAACAGTCCATAGTCTAAAGGGGTTTTACAAAAACAGGAAACTCACGTTGTCTTTCAAACACGTTAACGTGTTTGTCAAATTACATTTAAATATAAAAAAAATCCAGTTTCCTCAGTATCATTTCAAGATGAACTGCAGCCCATCCTCTGAAATGTAACCTGTATCAAACAGCACACGTGTACACATTCACTTTGTGCAAATCTCATTTAAACAGTGTCCTGATTTCTCAATAAAACCCGTGATAAGCTAAATGACATCGGTTAAAAGTACATTTTTCAATCAAATCATGTTTTATCTTCATGTATATCAGTACCACCCTCACTAGAAAGCTGAGGTCTGTTTTCATTAGATCTTATCCTAATGCCGTGTTTGCATATAAACTGGGTAACTACAAACTTTGCAGTTTAAGGTAAACACAAAATGCTTATCTTAAAAAATTTTAAAAAAAGATTTTGGCTCCAGCGCTAAGCTAAATCAGCTAAATCGGGCAGAGAGTTGCTGTTATGCCTGCCCAATGGTTCCAGATCTAATTATCTGTCTGAGCCAGATTTCACAGTCCAGAGTGCAGCTTTTTGAAAATGGAAGCGGATTAATACACCTCCAGACTGCATCAAACACACCCAACACAGTAGGTTTGGCTGTGCTGCTGGTAAGAATGTTTTGATTTATGTCTATAATAACTGACCATATGTTTTTCTTCATATCTCCCAGGTCTTCCAAGGCCGAATTCTACAACGAAAGCTGACTGTACCTGTGTGCCTTCTCCTATCAGTAGAGATGCAGATGACAGCAAGAACTTCAAAGTTGGATCTCCAGTACCACACCAACACACACACACACACACACACACACACACTACATATACATATAAGATATTCCCTCTAGTATGTTTGGTTTGTTTGTGTGTGTGCGTTGGTGTGTGTGTGTGTGTGTGTGTGTGTGTGTCTTCTTATGTTCCTCTACTTCTCCACCACTATGATTTGCTTCATCGTATGAAAGGCTTTCTCTGGGTGCTGAGCACCATGAAGTTAAAGGCAGCTGAAAGCACCTTAAGGAATACAAACTGCTAGCTCATATCCACTCAAGGATCCAGACAAAGGCCAACCATCCTAACGGCCTCCTTGTCACACAAAAGAGTGAAGAGATATAAATATTTCCACCTGCAATATGTGATGCTGCCAATAAATCTCTCCTGCTTCTGGTCAGTGTTTCTGGCCACATTATAGCTAAAAATGACTGGGGATGTGTTTCATAGTTCAGCAGAAACAACACAGTGAACCAGACAGTTAATTAAGCAGTACTGCAATTTATCAGCTTGATCCTTGGGTCAAACAAAACATTGGCCCTATTTCGATGCTGATCAGTTACATTCTGTCAGAAAAAATACCCCCATTGATTTATAATGTGGAGGGTTATAATAGTCCCACAGTGGCTGGTGTGTTTGAATATGGGTTTAGAGCAGCCTGGTGTGACAAACACCACAGCAAACACAGATCACGCGGTTATTGCCTGTGCCAGACTCCGTAAAGGGCAACATATCGGTGTGAGGGGGTCAGGCTGATATCATTCGCCGTGTTCTGCGGCGACGCCGCTGATTATTGATTCACGATTCCCTGCGCGACACGCGGCCGTTCACCCGCGCGCTCGCGCTCTCTGTGGTGGCCTAGCAACAGCGCAGGATGCCCCGCGGGTTCGCCCATTGTTGCGTAATGTTGTTTTAATGGCTCGCGGTCACACGTCCGCTGATTGGCGCAGTGCAACGGCGCGCGTCCGTGCATTGATTATTGGGAGCGAATTGCTCTGTGATGCTGTAACAAAGACCCGCTACCTGTGCCTTAGAGCGTTGTGGAAACGCAAAAACTCAATATAGCTTCTCCTTTTGTAATTTAGGAGAGCTGTTTACGAATATGTTTTCAGGATTTCCTAAAACACGATTCGATTAATATGATAATGACTCAGTAACGTGCAAAGTGATGCGAGGAAGTGATTCAAAGAAATGTGGTTAAAATAAGTAAAAAGAGTTATTCATAGAGTTATTTTCCCTAACAAGCCATCCAGCACTAATTCTCTGCACCGTCCGTTAACAATTATTCACTTCATAGCCCCCCGTAATATAAGACATAATTGCTCATTTATTTTTGACTTCACTAAAGTTACTCACATGGAATCCTCTTTGGACGTATAGGCCTACATATAATATATATATATATATAATCGAATAATTCCTGATTTAAGTGAATAATTTTACCTGATGTTGCAGGACAGGCCGAGGTGCATGAAGACTGACCATACAAAGTTCATCTTTTGTAGGATCTCAGTTCACGATCCAGGGAATCACAGCAGGGAAAACTACTTGGGGCAGTCATGGTCGGGTGGTTAGAGAACTGGTCTTGTGACCAAACGGTTGTGTGTTCGATTCCCAGGCCGTGAGATTGAGGATGACTGAGACGCCCTTGAGCAAGGCACCTAACACCAACTGCTCCCCGGGTGCCGGGCTAGGGCTGCCCACCGCTCTGGGCATGTATGCACCACAGCCCCATAGTAGTCACTAGTGTGTATGTGTATGTGTATGTATGTGTGTGTGTGTGTGTTCTAAATGCACAGATGGGTAAAAAGCGGAGGACAAATTTCGATTGTGGTGAAAAAAATCACAATTGACAAAATATGGCACATTTACTTCTCGACACACACTGCCAGCTGTTCTTACCTATTCTGTAGATGACATCAGAGGCATATTGCAAATGTGACTATCATCACAGAGAGCAGATCCGACACAAACCAAAAACTCAACTGCATTGTTCTGATATTGTTGTTGTTGTTCTCCTAGCTGTCCTAACTATGTGTTCTAGCTCCTGCCAATCAGAACATGGCTGTGCATATTAATATCCCATGTCAATGACACTGGGTAATATTCATCAGCCTGGACAACAGACTCCATGTTTGGAGCATTGGTTTGGTCTTGCTTCAGAAGAGGGTGTCAGTGCTATAGTGGCATCTCCTCCATCTCACGGATGTCCTGCGGGTAAATCAGCAGAGGGCTTCTTTTCATCTGTCCAGGGTCCCCTAATGCCCAGAAAGGCTCCAGTCATGCTGTGTAAGTGTTAGCACACCATACTTACAAAGAGAACAGAGCCCTGCAGCTCCTATTTCCCCAAAGAGCATGTGCAGGCAGATGGTGGTGGAATAGTTGAATAAATGTGACTTCCTACAGAAAAGACCTGTAGGAGCTCTACATGCACCACCATGTACAACACTAGTAAAAAAGGGAATGTACATGTTCTAGTAAGCGTATATATTTTCATTAAGAGCTAAATTTATGTTTCATTTATGGCAATAGCCAACATATATATATATATATATATATATATATATATATATATATATATATATATATATATATATATATATATATATATATATATATACTGTATATATATAAATACACACACACACACACACACACACACACACACACACACACACACACACACTCCACACACAGACACACACACACACTCCACACACACACACTTTGCACACCAAACTGTGTTCTTGGGTCCTCCTTGGCTAGTGTGTTATCTTCTAACCATCTTCTAACCTCCACTTGTAACGGCGAGAGTGTTTTGGAGCAATTGTGAGGCGGACGCATGTGTTGAGAAGAGTGGGATTTATTAAGGGCAAAATCCACACTCAAGGTCACACTCAAGGTCACAGTCCAGGTTCATTTTTTGAGGGCAATTTGAGACAGACACGTAACCGAAACAAAGAGACATAATGATCTAATGCAAACACAAAAAGCATGAACTGAAACATACAGGGTTTAAATACACAGATAATCTAAGAACTGACCAATAACGAAGGGAAGAGTTACAAACAATGAGGCATGACAACTGAAAAAATAACAAAAGCACATGGAACATGAAAACAAAGACATAACTGATCTAACTTCAAATCTCTAATCTGTTGCTTTTGTTTCTCTATCTGTCTCCTTCCTCAGTTCATTTACTCCATCTGTCTGTTTTTGTCCTTGTCCTCGTCCTCCATCTGGACTGTTTTGTAATCTTTTTTATATTTTGGCTGGTTCTGTCAAACTTTGTGTGTTTTATGCTTGAGTGGGCCATGATATCACAGTGATGACGTTATAGTGAAAAAGAAAGTTACTTACAAACACTGTAAAAAGAAGTGGACTCATGACCTTCATGGTTGGCTGGTTGACCTGCAATCTGAGGTGGATCAATGTTTGTGAGAGGCCACTGTGGCCTGGAGGAACTGGTAGCAGATGTTGTTTCAAACGTTACTGCAAATGTATATCGCACACACAACACTCTCACACCATCAGTCAAATGTAAATGTGCATAGGACCAGATGTCATCTATGCTGTGCTTAACCGTTATAGTTTCACGTAAGCCCCAGCCGAGTCACTTCATCCTGAAACCACAACTCTTCACAGGGGTCGCCAGGTGGGCTCCTCCCCTCATCTGTGCTAACCACACAACACCTCCAGAGGTGCAGTGAGGTCCTTCGTCCCAGAACTCACTGCCTTCAAAGACCATTTTTAAACCAAAGACATAAAAACCTCTTTAGACATAAACCCGCATCGACCTCCCTAATGACTAAGGCCATATCCATCCTCATTGACACTGATAATGCCACCGGGTTCCAGAAGGGCTTTACGCACTACACCAACAGCAAACACTGAGATAAGAACCCGATATTTACTGACTGTGCTACTCACACACAGCCAATCACTTTCTAACTTGTAAAATCCATATTGGCCTCTCCAGTGACTACGGCTGTGTCCAGCCCTGCTGGTGATGTTAATGTGTCCTCAGTAAATACTCAGCCCATATGGATTTGCCATTCTATACAATGACATGACATGACAGCCTTTGGCAAATGGTGCAAAATGGCAAAACCATAAGATAAAATGAGGCATGAGGCATAAACAGATCATAGATAAAACATATAGGCTTAGAAACAGAGAACGTCCAGGGAGATTATAGCGGCCATTAGCAAGAAGCAAAGCGAAGACAGAGCGAGATTTATATGGGTAAGAAAATAAGTCCATGACTGAGAACAGGTAATAAAGGCTTGAGAGGAGAGGGGGGGGGGGGGGCAGGGGAGCTGTAGGAGGGGTTTGGTGGAGGCGGAGTTGAGGAGGTAATGGGCTCACGTAATTGGTCATCAGCAAGTTTATAGGAAGTCAAAAAATATTGCCAGAGGCTAAATTGAGATATGATTACTCACTGACTGAGAGAAACAGTGATGATATAGATATGGTGCATTTCTGCCACACAGTCATAGGCTCAGAACCAAATGAACTCAAGAGTGGACCTTCTGTGGACCTTGGCTGTCATTATCGGGACTTTTCAAAAGCTAAAGTTGACGGCAATGGACAAACTTTCTGTGTCTTCCTGTTATTCCTTCGATATAGATAATGAGCTAAATGGGATTTGGAGAATATTGTTTGCAAGGCAGCTGACTGGTTATTCTTCCTGTGCTCTTTGACTTGAGTGCTGCTTTGATACTATCGAACATAGAATTATATTGTTTTAAAAAATTAGTCACTGACCTGCTACATTGTTGTTGTGCTATTCGTGTGCTGCTGATATGATGATGTGATCTGTCTTCTTTCCTCACGCAGAAACGTTTACATTTGCGTCCATTACATTGGGTTAAATTACTATTATGTCTGGACTTCCCAAGCCTTGCAAGAGCTCAATGAAAATAGTTCACCCAATTCTGAAAATCTTCTTACTTGTTTACACTAAGACTTGGCATCATGGCCCTGGCCTTGGACTGAGTATATAAACAAGACAACACTTTTACGAAAGACAATCCAATAAGTGACTCTTTCTACAGTGAGTGGATTCTAATTTTAGTTACAGTGTTATTTGACATTTCATTATTTATCACACTTATTATTATTTTTTTTCATTGTGTTTATTGGATTTTATTGGCCTTGTTCACCTCAGTGTTTTTTATTGAATTCATTTGACTTTTTTATTATTATTTTTATCATCTGTTTAACTTATGACTGTGAATCATCTTGGGATGATCATTAAAATGTACTAAATTTATTATATGTGTTATTATTATTGCTTTAGGAAGACAATGTTGTGTGTCATGGTCAATCACACCACCATCAATGTCACACCATCACACTGTGTAACTGTTGTTTATCCTGTAATTTCTTTTACAAGGTTTTTAATAGGTTTTTTCTCTCTCAATATTTCTCACAATAAACCATGCATGGATGATTTTTTTTCTTACTTCCCGCGAATTACCAGTTGGTCTTTCATGAACGACGGATAATATATTTGATTTGATTTGATAACAGATCCGTATGTTTCAATTCCCAAAACATCAACAAACGGTTCATACCAACTGTTCCGATATCACACGTATAGCTACCATTCTTTATCAGGATCAGAGGTTTGTATCTTGCCTGTCCAAGTCCTAAACACTGGAATGATGTTGTACAGTTGTACTGTTTAGTCCATTTGTCACCCTACAGAAAATGCACTGGATATGTCATAAGTCCCTGTATCTTAATAATAATAAGGTCTGGTAATGAGTCTGTCTTTTGTGATTGAAGTATCCGCATTGTAGCTTACGAGCCCCCACCAATACTGAATGGTATTTTGAGGTAGGAGTAAAACTGAAATGGTATTTTTGTAATACACTCCTAGCCATCACCATGTTAGACTAATATTGCCAGACTAGTCGATGGAACATCTCTCTATCTTCTCCATTATGGACAAAATGGAGCTTATTTAAAAGATCTACTGGAACATGTCATTCAGGCTTGGGGTTACAAAGGCACTGTTTTTGCCTATTGGAGACTACATGAAGACCCTTGGAGTCTGCTTGAAGACACTGATCTTCAAGAAGAGTTCCAACAGTCGATACTTACTCAGGTCAGACAAAAACCGAAAAAGGTCTCAGGCAAAACAAGATGTTCTAAGTTGTCAGAAGGTCAATGAGTTACCAGTCAGACATGAGTCAGTGCCCCGCCTATGTGAGCACGTCTCTGAAGACGTCGAAGGAGCAGTTGGATTCTAGATGGGGTAAATGTTCCTGTAGCAGTATAATCCACACCTGTGTAATGTTAGAGTGAAACATAAGCAAACAGAGGTATGCACACATTTGATATGTCAAGAGAAATTCTCAAAAGTAGCCATTTTTTCCTTTGGATACATGAGGCAAAGCTAGACAGAAAAACATGATACTGTGGTGTCTGCCACTGAACAACCTCTGGGTGGGGTTTCTGCAGTTGTGTTACCCTCAAGGTGAAAAGTGTACTTGTTGCTGCTCCTCCCCCCCCCCCCCCCCCCCCCCCAGGTCTTCTCTCTCACTTCAGAAACTCCTTTTGCCTCCATATATTCATCTCCTTGTTGGCATGACTTCCTAAATAAAAGTGGTTCAAAGGAGTTGTTGTTGTGGAAATGGCTTATTCTCATAACCCCCAACTCACTGTTCCGTGTCTGCAGTGGGATGTCCAGAATGTGAATTCCAAGATCTGATTGAAGATGTCCGAACCCTTAAAAAGGAAGACTGGATAAAAGGCAGAGAAAAACAGAAGAACAAGCTACACTTCGACAGCTTCAGCAAAGCGAGGCGCTCTGCTAGCCCCTCCTTTGAGAGAGCAACCGCCATCAACATCGCTGCAAGCCGGGTCATAACGATCCGGATTCCTCGCTACGACGGCAAAACTGTATGGGCACCATACCACATGTGTGGTGGCGGGATTCTGCAAACGGTCAACCGCAGAGACAGTGCTACAACTGCGTTTGGTCCTAGAAGAGAAAAAGCTCCAAGCACTAGTGGACTTACCAGCTGAGCAGCACAATGATCTAACGAGAGCACTACAACAGTGCCTCGGGCAAAGTGCACACTGCCACGATCGTTAAGAAGCAACTCTCGGGACACTGTCACCTGCGAAGACAATGGATTAGCGTGCTAGCAACAGAGATAAGCACCGTAGTCCATCAAGCATTCCCCACGTCCCCAGAAGCAGTCCACGAGAGACTAGCACTGGATCACTTCCTACTTTAAACCAACAACCTATACTGTATCTCATCAGATAACAGAAACTGAGCAGTTAGTGGTAAATAGTTTGCTTTTTTCTTTGTGGACTCCTCGCGTAAAATTGCATCTTCAGACTGGTCTTCAGTTTCACCAGTTCTTCACACGAGCCCTTGCTCAGTACTGCAACAAAACACTGTCCCTGTCCCACCCTGATCCACTTCACGACAAGGTGCTGGTTCTACAAACAACCCGCTTTTGACAGAAGAAACATTTCATCTGGCAAATGAGTGATGACAAACCGCCTAAGCCCAACGTCATTTGCGGTCCGGATTAGCGGCCTAGCGGATTTCTCATCTCGATGTGCTTTATCAGATTGCCGTTTTTTTCATTGCGGTCTGTTCGTAATAATGTGATGATAAGGCTGCGAGAGGTGCTTGAAGCACAGCCCCATTATCGTGATTATGTAGTGCATGTTTAATGGCCATCAGGGCAAGCCTGGGGCTGGACTAAACTCCCTCACCAAATCATTATGCACGTTGCACAGAACACGGTGCATCTGGCTGATCTCTGCCATGCTTTGATTTCTTCCCGCTGTGTTTCGAGGACAGTTATTTATCATGCAGCAGTGTGCTTTTCTGTATCGAGTGCACAGAATACGTCCACCACCCCCCCCGTTATATAGGAACATATAAAAAGCCGGTTTAGCTCTCGTCTGTGCTAAATCATGTCTGAGCCAAATCACAGCACATTACCACTCGCGCCGAGCGCAGTCAGCACCTCCAGGGCCGAGTCAGGCCCAGCGGAGACCGTAAAACGAACGAGAGAGAATCATTTACCCCGAGACGACACAATTTATTTATTTAATGTCCGCATATTTTCAGCGAGGCACAGGATCCATCGTTCCACACTCGGCAGTGGAGAAATTCACATGGCAGCGGACAGCCCGTTTTCTGAGATTTATATCCTGAGAGAGCCCGCCCGTGTAGGGTGAGCCATGGCCACGGACTTATTCACAGTGCTGCCATGTCACACGTGCACTGCGCCGCAGAAACTGAGTCAGAAGGCTAGTCAGGTTTCTCAAAGAGTCTCAAGTGCTACGGGGCATCTTCTCTGGATGGAGATGGAAGCGACCCGTGCCTGCGTTAATCAGGATTCACGGTGCACGTTCAACCTCTCGTACGCATGCGCAGTCAGTCAAACGTCTGCGGAGTGTCGCATGTGCCTTTGTTGAGAGATTCTGTAAGATGATGTGGCCTGCAGTCATTTCCAGTTGGAAGAGCAGAGATGGGCTTTGGGCGCTGAGTGTGAATCGTTCCTCCACACTCCTGTCTTCTATTTTTCAATTTCTGGCTGAATTTCAAATTGCACACACACACACACACACACACACACACACACACACACACACACACACACACATACACACACAGAGAGAGAGAGAGAACCAGAGAGAGGGATGTGCTGATTTGTAAATGAGTGTGTATCTGCCTGTAAGCAGTGGACGGGTCCTGTGTGTCTTTGAGGAGGTGTGTTGAGGAGTGGACCAGACTGCCACCTCCCTCATCTTAACAAGATTCCCAGAGTCCCTGACAAGGTGCCTGACGGCTTAAGCGTTTTTGTCCTCTCTCTCCAGGGAGGAAAACAGCACGTTGATTCATGTCCTGTTATATATGCAACACATCAGGTGATTATGCATATCACAAATGTTATGCATTACACAAACACAGCGTAATCTCATTCTGTGTGTGTGTGTGTGTGTGTGTGTGTGTCTGCGCAATGGATGTGCTAAAAATTAGAAATGTATGAATGCATGAACAAAAAAATATTCTTTTCAAGCAAGAACAGGATGAACACAGAGTCGAATTTAGGACTTTTCTCCAGGGAGGCTTTTGTGAGGAACCCGATCAAGTTGTGACATATCTAACGTGATGTGACTGCCAGAGTGGAGCTTGTGGACAATTTTTAGTTGAAACAAAGTGACAGTTGTGGAACAAAATTAGAGAGGGTGTGAGAAAGAAGATAATTGATACAGACAGATCTGAGGATTTGATTTGTTTCTTTACCTTGTGTCTTTCAGGGAACTCCCAAGAGAGCGAACACAAGAGACTGACCACAATAGAGTAAACACATCGGTCTTGAATTCTTTCCCAGAACACCTGTGCGCACTTGAAAGTCAAACTATTTTATCACGATATAATAGCTATTGAAACACTGTCTCACTAATCCAAAGGTGATCAACTCTACATTATACCTAAAGGTTACAAATTAAATATGCAACCACAGTGAGAGAACTAAGTAAACTAAATATATTTTAAAAATGCTTTTTAATCTATCAATGTCAGGTTCAAATTAAATGTTCTGTTTTGCATAGCAACTTGTTTTTTTTTCTTTGGTTTTATCTGACTTAGAATTAAGTGTGCTGGATGTAATAGTGCTGGAGTTAAGTGTGCTGGATGTAATAGTGCTGGAGTTAAGTGTGCTGGATGTAATAGTGCTGGATTTAAGTGTGCTGGATGTAATAGTGCTGGAGTTAAGTGTGCTGGATGTAATAGTGCTGGAGTTAAGTGTGCTGGATGTAATAGTGCTGGATTTAAGTGTGCTGGATGTAATAGTGCTGGAGTTAAGTGTGCTGGATGTAATAGTGCTGGATTTAAGTGTGCTGGATGTAATAGTGCTGGAGTTAAGTGTGCTGGATGTAATAGTGCTGGAGTTAAGTGTGCTGGATGTAATAGTGCTGGAGTTAAGTGTGCTGGATGTAATAGTGCTGGATTTAAGTGTGCTGGATGTAATAGTGCTG
This sequence comes from Brachyhypopomus gauderio, assembly GCF_052324685.1. Classification (NCBI taxonomy): domain Eukaryota; kingdom Metazoa; phylum Chordata; class Actinopteri; order Gymnotiformes; family Hypopomidae; genus Brachyhypopomus; species Brachyhypopomus gauderio. Next base: position 6,777,512 of record NC_135230.1, on the reverse strand, counting down.
GAGTTAAGTGTGCTGGATGTAATAGTGCTGGATTTAAGTGTGCTGGATGTAATAGTGCTGGAGTTGAGTGTGCTGGATGTAATAGTGCTGGAGTTAAGTGTGCTGGATGTAATAGTGCTGGAGTTAAGTGTGCTAGCACTGGCACCACAGTTTGGGGGGGGGGGGGGGGGGGGGGGGGGCTGGGGTGGTGGTGGTCTGATTTACCGGAGAGGTTCACAAGCTCTTCTGGAACTGGGAATGAGAGGAGGAGCAACTCCATGTAGCTCCTGCATAGACTCCACAGTCTCCCCCTCATCCCCTTACCACAGACACCCCCTCATCCCCTAACCACATTCTCCCCCTCATCCCCTAACCACAGTCACCCCCTCATCCCCTAACCACAGTCTCCCCCTCATCCCCTTACCACAGTCACCCCCTCATCCCCTAACCACAGTCTCCCCCTCATCCCCTTACCACAGTCTCCCCCTCATCCCCTAACCACAGTCACCCCCTCATCCCCTAACCACATTCTCCCCCTCATCCCCTAACCACAGTCTCCCCCTCATCCCCTAACCACAGTCTCCCCCTCATCCCCTAACCACAGTCTCCCCCTCATCCCCTAACCACAGTCTCCCCCTCATCCCCTAACCACAGTCTCCCCCTCATCCCCTAACCACAGTCTCCCCCTCATCCCCTAACCACGGTCACCCCCTCATCCCCTAACCACGGTCACCCCCTCATCCCCTAACCACAGTCTCCCCCTCATCCCCTAACCACAGTCTCCCCCTCATCCCCTAACCACAGTCTCCCCCTCATCCCCTAACCACAGTCTCCCCCTCATCCCCTAACCACAGTCTCCCCCTCATCCCCTAACCACAGTCACCCCCTCATCCCCTTACCACAGTCTCCCCCTCATCCCCTAACCACAGTCTCCCCCTCATCCCCTTACCACAGTCTCCCCCTCATCCCCTTACCACAGTCTCCCCCTCATCCCCTAACCACAGTCTCCCCCTCATCCCCTAACCACAGTCTCCCCCTCATCCCCTAACCACAGTCACCCCCTCATCCCCTAACCACGGTCTCCCCCTCATCCCCTAACCACGGTCACCCCCTCATCCCCTAACCACAGTCTCCCCCTCATCCCCTAACCACAGTCTCCCCCTCATCCCCTTACCACGGTCTCCCCCTCATCCCCTAACCACAGTCTCCCCCTCATCCCCTAACCACAGTCACCCCCTCATCCCCTTACCACGGTCTCCCCCTCATCCCCTAACCACGGTCTCCCCCTCATCCCCTAACCACGGTCACCCCCTCATCCCCTAACCACAGACACCCCCTCATCCCTTAACCACAGTCTCCCCCTCATCCCCTAACCACAGTCTCCCCCTCATCCCCTAACCACAGTCTCCCCCTTATCCCCTAACCACAGTCTCCCCCTCATCCCCTAACCACAGTCACCCCCTCATCCCCTAACCACAGTCTCCCCCTCATCCCCTTACCACAGTCTCCCCCTCATCCCCTAACCACAGACACCCCCTCATCCCCTAACCACAGACACCCCCTCATCCCCTAACCACAGTCTCCCCCTCATCCCCTTACCTCAGCCTTTCCTACTATATTTTATATAGATATTTTAAAGGGTCAAAAATCTTCTTGCCATGGCTATAAGCCAGCTGACCTCACATGATTGATTATTACAACCTCTGAAAGTTTTAAATTTCGCTACATAAATCACTCTGTTGTGGATGCATTAAAACGCATCTTCATAAGGTAATAAAACCTCTGGACTCCATTCATACATCACATTTGCCAGGATCCATTGTGTGTCCAGCTTAGTTCATAACAACCCAAACTCTTCATCCTAACTCTTTCCCAACTGGCTTTACGCCAACCGATGAATCGATCTCTGGATGATGTCTGGACAAATACGAGATGTTTTGTGACACTGCATGTAATTGTCTGTCTGGAGGTGTGCATCAAGGCTGAGTGTTTGCCCTCTCCTGCTGTCGTTGATGACGGCTGTTCTAATGACCGAGTCATTAGACCGCGGAAGTGCTCGAATGGCAGAACCATGTAGAAAACAATATCCAGCAATAATGAATCTATCTACCTCTACAGAGGTGGCCCTAACAACTTAGTCCATAACACTGCGCGTCTCAGACCAGACTAACAAACGCAGGTGTTCATAAACGTCCTCCCACATGCCTTCCACTGGAAATAAAAGCCACAATATGAGTCATTCAACTTCACACGTACCTCCAACTGCAACAGCCTTTTGGATAATAACATCCCTGCGTCTGAATAGCCAGCGCTGGGTGAGCTCCTTACTGAGAGCCTCTCTCCGCTGCGTTCATCTTGACAGCTCCCCTCTGTTACCCTTCGTGGCCAGTGGGCCGTCGCCTGGCAACTCCACCCTCCACACCGACGACGCCCCCGGCCCAACCAGGCATCCCACATGTCTAAAGCGGACACAGTGCGAAGCCATCGTTTCATGCCACCATGGACCGCGACTCTGTGGACGGCCATGGCGGCATGAAACTACGGCTTGGGGTTTGGAGGTCAGCCGGGTCTTGAGGTCAGCCGGGTCTTCAGGTCAGCCTGGTTTTCAGAAGGACTGTGTTCTGGCCCGCACAGAAACCGCAGAGCACTGATACATTTTTTGAGAAATCAAGAGATCAAATGCAGTAATTGCTAAATCATGGGACATAACCAGTTTCCTGAGTGGAGTAGACCACACCTTTAAAGTGTCATGCAGTGACGAATGTAGCAAACTATCTAAAGCTATCGGAGACACAATAGCCTCTCTTCAAACATCTGATCATCAATTCCACGGCCTGCTCCAAACCCTTAATTTCCCTGAATACACCTTCCCAGAACCGCTTACCAAATACAATATCAGGTAATGTCCATTCCTGGATTAATTACTAAATAACAGGTTGGTGTTTAGAGTTAGAGGACTTTCATATTTTTTAATTTATCTGATTATTTACTTCTTTATTTATTGTTTTAGTATAGTTTACTCAAACTTTTATGAGGCTTTTTTAGAAGTTTTGTTTAAAATCATATGCTATATGTCATATGCATGTAATGATTGTTATGGCATAAATGTTGAAATGTCTGTTTTTGTTTTCAGTATAATATTTTGAGACTAAAACTTTTTAATTTTTGGCAGGGAAGTGGGGTTTTTCCTGAACCCTAAACACCCAAATGTGCTTCGGTGTGGAAAATCCAGTGAAAGCTTTTAGCGTAACCTGAAGTGACAGCTTCTGTACAAAATACTGCAGCATGGACCTGCATTGTTACCCAAAAAAATGGAAAAAAAAAGTGAAGAGGAACCGATAGCACTGGCACAACGTGAAAGGAATCTGGTGTCCATGGATCTATTTCAGAGAAATGTTTATGATTACTGGAATGTGAATTTAGATTCACACTGTTTGTTTGTGTGTGTGTGTGTGTGTGTGTGTGTGGCAACATAAAGAGATAAATGTTATCCTTTGGAACATATTGGGCTTGACCTTAAAGTAGACATGGCCCACAAAAGCAGCCCTCACCTTAGGGCAAGACTCTGTTTACCGAGCCCATTCACCCATCCAGCTGGGATGAGCAGTGAGGCCGAGAGGAAGAAGGTTGGAGCAGAAACAGATGGAGGGTGGTGTCCATGAAGATGGAGGACAGGCCCAAACCGTAAGTGGACGGGTTTCATTGTTACACTGACTCAATGCCATGTTGGTTTTCATAGCTTCTGGTCCGTGATAATCACTGGCAGAGGGGGTGGGGGGTGGGGGGGTTAGACTGCGTGGCAACCCCTCCAAAGCACACTTAAAGAAAATAAATGAGGGATTCTATCTGGGACTGGCAACGGGACAATAGGGACAATCAATAGCAAAATTAGCAAATGAGCCGACTGAACTTTTACAGAGACAAAAGAACTCAATGCTAAATTTATTTACAGCATTTGTGCCATTCAACCACCTTACAGAGGGTAGAGTATAGCATAGTATAGTATAGTGTAGTATAGTACAAATAGTATCTTACAATGTTTAAAAATGAATTTGTGATTACAGAGCATTCTGTAGTCCGTGACCACCTTCAGGTTTGATACTGTATCTCATAAATATGCCTTCAGTTATTAATGTTCCAAAAGACCAGAATACCATCAGATTGAACTGGCAGTGTTCATACATACCACCACATACAGAATTAGAACCATATGGGGCATACAGTATACCCAGTGTATGTTTCACCCACATGCTCTACACACCAGGGGTAGTTAAAGCACAGTTCTGCCAACCCCCTCATGCCCTCTAATCACATCTGCGCCAGTTCAAACGCATTAGTATAAACACAAATCATGTCAATAATGAATCATGAGCATGTGTATGCAGTAACAAATCCTGATTAATCAAGAGGATAATCATTTTATTAATTTTATTATTTTAACTTTTAACTTTATTTTACCAGGAAATATCCCATTGAGATTGAAAATCTCTTTTTCAAGGGAGATCTGGCCAAAAGGCCAGCAAACACATAACACAGTTGCATTTTACACATAAGACAAAATTATTCAAACACCTTATGAAAAACAAGTGCATGTCATGAAATCGGCCTCAAAACTTTCAGATTGGATTTAAGTGTTCAAAGAAATTAACTAAGTTAATTTCCAGTCTTTCTGTAACATGTGGAAGCATGTGCCACGCCTAAACACACACACACACACACACACACACACACACACACACACACACACACACACACACACACACACACACACACACACACACACACACACACACACACACACCTGTCACAGACAAAAACACAACACAGCCACTTCATTGGAAAGTGAACTCTTGCATATCTTAAGTATATACTTAAATTTCATAGCATACTTCTGTCATACACAATTAGCCTCCAGCAGTTTGGGCTCCTAACTCTTTTTCAATGGTTATATCTCTGATTATGTCACTGCTGCTGGATTAATTTGGGTAGCGTGTCACGTTTAACCAAGCAGTGACATTTCCATGTGTAAAAACTCCTGCAACACATCTGTGCTTGGTACACACCAACCAGCTGTGCTCTTCAGCCTGTCTTCTGTCATATGCCTTCAATTTAAAGTTGATAATCTACAAATAACCACTTCTGTAGTCATTTCGTGTCAAATTAATATGCTGGATGGCGAGTGTCAAGAGCAGTATCCAGGTGATTACAAATTCTACACTGTAGAAAACACCTCTGCTTCCAAACACCTCTCCTTCTAAACACCTCACCTTCCAAACACCTAACCTTCCAAACACCTCTCCTTCTAAACACCTCACCTTCCAAACATCTCACCTTCCAAACACCTCACCTTCCAAACACCTCTCCTTCTAAACACCTCACCTTCCAAACACCTCACCTTCCAAACACCTCTCCTTCTAAACACCTCACCTTCCAAACACCTCTCCTTCTAAACACCTCACCTTCCAAACACCTCTCCTTCTAAACACCTCTGCTTCCAAACACCTCTCCTTCTAAACACCTCACCTTCCAAACACCTCTCCTTGTTAAGGTCCTGGATGCCTGCCTGTCACTGTATGGCTGTGCAACCATACAGCAGCCCAAACACCTGAAGCTAATTGCTTAGTGATTATTTCTGCGTGGGCGTCTCCTGGTGGAACTCTTCTTACTACAAATGGGTTGTTTGTTTTTTTGCTGTTCCTCCCTTACGATGAGACTTCACTGAGCATGTCTGAACTCATATCTGACCACAGTGGTGAGGTTGGGTAAGGTGACGTTTGTTTTTTTTGCCCCATAAACAAAAGTCTGTTACAAGTGATGTTTTTTTTTTTAGAAAGGATACTTTATTTTTAACATGATTATGGCCACATTCATGTACAAACCTATTTTTCCCATATATGCCTCATTTCATTATTTACAAAATGAGAATGCCAGTTAAGTATTATACATAGCTAATATAATTCTTATCGTATTTCTACAGACCTTTTGCATGTGGGTTTTGCAGACAGACATGCTGACAAAAGCTAATCTTTCTGTGGTGAGCAGTAGCCCATAATGCCTCAGCAGGAATAAATGAAATGAAACACAATGACAATACCACATTATACTAGTGGACGCTGGCACGCTAGAGTAACACCCCCATGGCTGGGACGTTTACGTACAACGTAGCTATTTCTAATGAAGTGGCTGCCAAGGTATAAGTTATCCAAGATTTTTCTGTGAAATATCCAAAGCCACAGTTGTGAAGTCACAATTCATCTTCTGCACACCATTTTCACTGAAATTACAGTTAAGTATCCAGTAAGTCCTTAATCTTCAATAAGCAGTGTCTTATTAACCATTCTGAAATAATAGACCAAACAAAGCAAAGAATCACACAGGAACCCATTCTTCTAATTACGTATGACATTCTCATCTCTCATGGTCTTTGCAGGTCAAATAGAGCAATCTTGTGCTGTGAGGGGACCAACTGGAGCTTCCATTTCAATTACTACTATCAGAGAGCTCAAATGAATCATCATCCGTAGTGCAGAAGCACTTTAGGCAACAATGAGTTTTGATCCTGCTATTGAATTGCTTCAGAAAACTAAAGTGCTGATTTTTATTTTTATTTTTTTTATGGCAGCAGTGTGTCTCGCTTCCTTTATCGCATCAATTATGGTACAGAAGTACACTTATCTCGTGTGATGTCATAATAGAAATAATTGTCGACGTAGAAACAACATTTTCATTCATTGCGCATTGCATTCGTTTAACGGAACAACTTTGAAAGCAGCAGCTCACGTATCACAGAAACAAAGCTCTTTAGCGCATGTTTTTTTAAACATTAATACATTGTAAGCTTGTGGATGTGAATCACTGTTACTGCTGTTGATCGTGCATATGATGAGGTCACTCATGTTCATTCTTTCTTGAGAATATGTCCGCAAAGCAGAATTACGTACACGTACGTACACAGTTCAACAACACTGTTCTCGATACTTTCAGACGGGGTCTGCTGTGGCTTCGTTCTCTGCGTTGCTCGAGTGCGCTGCGCAGAAATGACAGTACCCCTAATGGCTTTTCCGAGTGCCTCTAATGTTGCAGGCTTTTCCCTGTGAAACATCCATACTGCGTTAGTGGAAAACGTCTCCGCTCGTCTCTCTTCAGTGCTTTGCTCGTTTCTGAGAGAGAGGCGGTGTGTAACGTTGCATCAATAACATGTAGACGAGCAGAGTGGTAGGCCGTAGTCTGAACATCACATAGCAAGGGTCTGCTGGGCCCTAAATACAGAAGATGATGCGTCATGAGGCCAAACTGCATGGTATTCCTTCAAGTAATGTTTGCAGTATGTTGCCTATTTGACAAAATGCTGCATTTTTTCCAAAAGGCTTGAGAAGAACACAGAACCTTCCATCAGATCTCCCCATTCTGACTTCCCACAAGACCCGTTTAAAAATCCTCGTCCTGATAAGCACCTCAGGAGTCCTGATGGCAACAAAATGTCCTGATGGCATGCTGTCAGAACATGAACGACGTGCAGGCTAATATAAGTAATGAGAACAATCTAAACACCTCCTCGTGAAGAATGGGTTGTGTCCAGAAACTCTCCCTGCAGATGTTGTCCGTCTGTCTGCTGCGCTTTCAGCCTCCCTCAGACATCCGTAGCATTGAGGTGCTTCGTCACCACATCCTGGACCTCGAGAGCCTTTTTGGTGTTGGCGCGGACCAGAGTGTTGTCGCGGCCGTCGGGGCGTACCGAGTCGAGCCGCTGTTCGCAGCGGAAGGCGGCGGCGAAGGCACTGCGGTAGTTGCGATTCATCCAGCCGTAGAGGAGCGGGTTGGCGAAGGTGGAGCACATGGCCACGATGTGGAAAACGGTGTACAAGAGCCTAAAGTGGCGCGTGACCAGCACGCTGCTGTCGATGTCGATCGCCAGCTGGAACGCGTGGAAAGGTAGCCAGCTCACGGCGAACACCACCACCTGAAACGTCAACACCGACTTTGGAACAACGAACTCACGCGGGCTTCCCTCCCTAACATAATCTCATTAAAAATAGCTCTTATGATGTAGCTAATATGAGTAGCTACATATTACGTTGATCTTTTATATATTTCTAAGTCCTTTTAAATTGTTGTCAGAAGCTGATTTACTGAGAAATAACAACTGCAAAGTTGTTGGATGAAAATTACACAAGCCCGAGCTTGTATCTATGTGTAAATTTGTTTTCTACTTACATTAATGTCCATTTGTGGTACCTTCTGGTACCGTCTGGGCATTTGAAGGAAAATATATGATGCTTATACTAAAAGTAGCACTGCAATATTAAATAACATTACATACCATGGTGACCAACATCTTAGTGGTCTTCCGACGGCGATGGTGGGGATCGTTGCGTCCAGCTGGGCTCACGTGGTTACGGAGTTTACTCCATATTCGGATGTAGGCGAAGGAGATGACTGCCAGGGGCAACACGTACTGAAGCAGCAGCATTGAAATCCTGGGAGAAATAGCAACATCATGTCAAACATTGATGAGAACCATTGAGCAACAATAGCATTCATTGCATTACCATTGTCAGTGGTATAGTTCAGATAACATAAAGATGATTATGTGAGATTTATTTATCATTGTGTGTTCAGGTTAGGGGACAGTAAGGATATTAAAGAGTGCTGTTTTTCAATGGTTATATAAGTGTGTCTGCAGTTAGAAAACATCAACAGAGTCCAGTGGGACAATCATTCATACTTTCAAAAGCCCTGATAAAATTCTGATGAAAAAGTGCATTTTTTCAATTGTCACTCACACAAGTGTGTATGCGTTTAGAAAACATAAACTGAGTTCAGTGGAGAAATCACTCATACCTTCAAAAACCCTGATAAGATCCTGATGAAAAAGGAACTCCCATTATTATTGGAACTACCTGGAATGGCAGCAATATAGCCCAACCATTTGTAGAGGTCTGCACATTTGTTACAGCAGAACCTTTTGAAGGCCTCAACCTTTGTGTCATTTGGCCTGTGTTTAAACACAGAAACTGATCAAGAATGGTTATTGTCTTGTCACTAATGCTACCAGCGAGTTAATTAGGATAACAATTTTAATTAAATGTGGATTAAAAATTAACAAACTTATCCCTTAATAGTCCAAAAGGTTGTTCACAGTTTATCATAAGCTTGAGATTCATGAAGCATCGCTGAAGGGAAAAGTACTCTCCTCTGGGCTAAAGTTGCTTCTGTCCACATTGCTTGGCATTGTTTCAATGCAAAATTATTGTAAGTTTGTTGAAATTCTGTGGACGTCATCTGGATAAGCAAAATGTTATCGGCTCAGGTGATATCACACACATTTTGTAACCATAAGCAGCTTGATTTTAGGTGAAAAGCCCATTTCAGCCAAATTCAATATAATAATCAAATTTCATGCTAAAATCTACACTGAGGTCTTATGCGTAAATCCATTAAAATTCTAAGTGTGATCTAAATTTAGGACTATTTTGGTACTTTAAAAATGTCAACACATTTTTATCACATCTTATGTCACATTATAGCCCTGTGTGTATGTGTAGAGTGTATGTGTAGAGTGTATGTGTAGGGTGTATGTGTAGAGTGTATGTGTAGAGTGTATGTGTAGTGTGTATGTGTAGAGTGTATGTGTAGAGTGTATGTGTAGAGTGTATGTGTAGTGTATGTGTAGAGTGTATGTGTAGGGTGTATGTGTAGAGTGTATGTGTAGAGTGTATGTGTAGGGTGTATGTGTAGAGTGTATGTGTAGGGTGTATGTGTAGGGTGTATGTGTAGAGTGTATGTGTAGAGTGTATGTGTAGTGTATGTGTAGAGTGTATGTGTAAAGTGTATGTGTAGTGTATGTGTAGAGTGTATGTGTAGAGTGTATGTGTAGTGTATGTGTAGAGTGTATGTGTAGTGTATGTGTAGAGTGTATGTGTAGTGTGTATGTGTAGAGTGTATGTGTAGAGTGTATGTGTAGTGTATGTGTAGAGTGTATGTGTAGAGTGTATGTGTAGTGTGTATGTGTAGAGTGTATGTGTAGAGTGTATGTGTAGTGTATGTGTAGTGTGTATGTGTAGAGTGTATGTGTAGAGTGTATGTGTAGTGTGTATGTGTAGAGTGTATGTGTAGTGTGTATGTGTAGAGTGTATGTGTAGAGTGTATGTGTAGTGTATGTGTAGAGTGTATGTGTAGAGTGTATGTGTAGTGTATGTGTAGAGTGTATGTGTAGAGTGTATGTGTAGAGTGTATGTGTAGTGTATGTGTAGAGTGTATGTGTAGTGTATGTGTAGTGTATGTGTAGAGTGTATGTGTAGAGTGTATGTGTAGTCCGTGTCTATATATGTACTTCCTATGGGTGTGGCTGTATGTGTTCACTCGTCTCGTTAGTCCAATGTGTTACACGTGGTGCTCGTTATGTGTTAAATACATATTGTATGAGTTAGTCTGGTCCCTTGCTCATCTTTGTGAGTCCATTCATTGTGAGCCTATTACTTGTTCTGTGTTTGCTCAGCGCTACCCGTGCAGTAGAGTGATGATTGTTTGAATAAGATGTTTGCATGATACTCGTCTCTGAATCCTCTGAAACCTCGCACCGTGACTTTACGTATTCAACTATGTAACGACAATCAGGACAGGTGTGTGCAATGAGTGATTTTTTACTTACGAGTACAGTGTACCGTCTGTGCTACTACCGGGCCACTTCTCTCCGCACACTTCAATGGATTCACCTGGAGTGAGATCTACAAAACCGTACTCCCTGAAGATCGCCAGGGGACTAGCCAGAACAGCGCTGATCACCCAGGTCACGCCAATCACCACGAAGCAAGTGTCCTTAGACATCCGGGTCTCTAGGTGATAAACGATGCATCTGTGCCGATCTAGCGCAATCACGTTGAGGGTGACCGTGGAGACGTGGACGGCTAGGCCCTGGGCGTACGGCAAGGTGAAGCAGAGAACGTGTCCGAACTTCCACTCTCCAAGGAGGGTGTAGGCCAAGGTGAAGGGGAGACACAACGTGTTCACCAGCAAGTCTGCTACGGCCAAGTTGGCGATGAAGAAGTTGGTGACGGTGCGGAGTGTCTTGAACTTGCAAACCACGTAGATCACCAGAGAGTTGCCCACCACGCCCAGGAGGATGATAGTGCTGTATGCCAGGATTAGGACCACCTGAACCCCGAGGTGCTTGGTGCTGTCACCCAGTTCCAGCAAGGGATGGCTCACTGCAGGGTTGGGTGACTTCACGCTATTGGTCCAGACCTCAGCCTTCGAAGAGACATTGACTAAACTGATGTCATCCATTGATCACATGATCATGTTGTCCTGTAGAGAAATGTATGGCTAATTAATAAGAAAGGATCTTCTGATCATATGATACAAAAGATTTTGTTGAAAGTCGCAAATTGAGTCACTGTAAAGGCTACATGTTGATTAATTTGATAAAAGCACTAAATGTTGCATTATCCTAGCTGCAATTACAGTAAACCATTAATATTAACTTTTAAAAGCCTCCTTGTACATGTAAGTCTGCTTGGCCAGTAAAGTCAAGTGAATCCAAGTGAATGTGATGTGTGGTGACAAAGGTCACATTATTCTTATATTTCCAAACAATATTTCAATAATTTTGAACATACAGTGAAAGCACTGAGGTTTGCTGAAGCATCACTAATGCTACTTCAGCAAACACTTTCTGAGTGGAGCATATTGATGCCAAGACAAGCACTACAATCTATGCTCAATTTATATTTCACATTATCTTCAATGAAACATGCCCAGTAAAGCACACATATATGGCAAGAGTCAAGCATTGGCTGCTATCATTGGGAATATGCAAGAAATATGCATTACTTGGGAATTTGTGTTTTAAGTTTAAAGTATAAAGTCAAGTTCAAAGGAATTTGTTCAGTTAAAAAAAACTGAGATTTATATTAGCTGGACGACCTTAGATATTATTTATGCTGTTCTGAGAATGTTTTGAGTTTCCTCCATGCAGTTTTATTTATGTGTCTGAACTTCAGTCGTCCGAACACCAGCTGATTTTTAAAATTCCATCACACAACTCCTTTAAAATAAGCAAATCACACAAACTCCGGAAATACTTACCAATAAGCCCAAATAGTTTCTGATTTAGAGAACAAGCCATACTTAAAGAAAAAAATTCTCCTTTTCTGCCACTCACTAAGTTATTTATTTATTTTTGGCCCTTTTGGGGGCCTCGTTTCATCATTTGTTCATCTACAGGGATGTCCATGTTACCATTGGCCTTCCAGAATTTCTGCAAAGGTATTTAATGCTCTCAGTTTGGGCAACAGAAATGTGTTCAGAACGGTTTTAATAACATCATTACTCATCCATATATAGAGCACTCAGCAAACAGAAATTTGGTTAGATGCGAATGTGTAGAGCTTAATGTGTTTTTTTTTTTTTTTGAAATAGTAATCCATTTTCGACACAGTTCACTGAAGCAGAGATGACACGAACATAACATGACACGCCTTTGCCTTCCTCTGGAAAATGTTTTGTCTGGTTTGAAATAATTATCACACTGATGACCTGATGAAACCACGTTAATATTTTAATATTTTGTATCTTCGAAACAAAAATGCGTGTCCAGCTTGAGCTGCACGTTAAATGACTCAGGTCTCCTTGGCAGACTCGTTTTGAACTAACTCGAGAGAATCATGAAGGGAACTTTAAATGTTACTAGCGTCTAGCACACGTTTTAGTGGCGATCAAGACGAAAGTTGACAGCTTTTGGAAACTTCACGTCAAACTTCCTTACCATAGCAGCCAGGATAATCCACCTCTGCGCGTTTGCGTTACATGCCTGGCAGTTAGGATATTGTTACCTGGATTATCATGAGCTCGTGTGACAAACAGAATTACTCACCTTTTCTGAAAACAGATCTCAGTATCTACTTGTCTCCAGCGAGGCGCTGGGCATCTCAGAACGATCAGTGCGGTTAAAGCATGTCGTATCAGTTAATCTCCTTCAGCGATCGTTTTCACGAGACAAGCTAACTGTAATATTTGAAAAAAAATAATAATGCTAAAGCTTAAAACTTATTCGCCGCTGTGTCTGTTGAGAACGAGTTACTTGCTCCGTTCAAGCATTCGCTGATGTACCGCAGTTTATACTGACATCCTTCAGCACGCTGGGTCCAGCGAGAGCACACTGAGCCAAGCAAATCCCTCAAGTTTGCTCTAGGAACAGACGGGCATAGTGCGCACACAGAGAGTATGAGAGAGAGAGAGAGAGAGAGAGAGAGAGAGAGAGAGAGAGAGAGAGAGAGAGAGAGAGAGAGAGAGAATGGGAGAGAGAGAATGGGAGAGAGAGTGAGAGAGAGAGAGAAACCCATGCAACGTTTTGTTCAGTTTAAAGTGCAAATACGGTATCAGAATAATAATGTGTATTTTTCATTATTAACTGATGTGTATCTACAAGAACAATAGCAATACAAATGAAATGAGCCCAAATGTGCAAGGCTAAAATTAATGAAGTCAAAATGTCTTTATGCCTTTAATTATCATATCTTTTCATAATTTTGAACCCCATAGTGATGTCACGTCTGTGAACCCTCTCCGAGAGAGACAGTAGACCACAGCTAATCAACCAACCCCATCAAACGCCTCCGCCAGAGTGCTAACATTCTCCACCTTTGAACTGACTGATTACGTCCCTATATACCGACTACATCACTTCCATACTATGGTGAATTTGAGTAAAACCACATCTAATATTAAAGAATCTCAAGTGATAAAAAATATTTAAACATTTCTAAACTCTGTTCAAGTATCAAATATACATGAAAGTTGTGTGTTTTTCTCCATAGAGATCTTCCGAATCCTGGATATGAGCAGATTAATAACAAGCTGTGAAAAGTTCAGCCAACCCAGTTTAGATGGCGTTCCTTTGAGAAGCTGACCTGCGGATCTCAGGAGCAGGTCTGTCAGTAGATCTAGGAGAACAATCAAAGGAGATCAGGGGTGATGGGAGACAGGTAATGACGTCCACGGGTCTGTAGAACATGCTGTACAGAATTTACAACAGGTTTGAATATCCTGTTCCAGACCCTGTTAATATTCATGTGAGTAGAACCAGTTTCTGGACATCCTTGGGCTGTAGGTCAGAGGGATATAAGGTCTTATGTGGTAGACAATTCCTCAAAGCATATTATTTTGCTTTCAGACAAATTTCAGTCCAGTATATTATAGGCAATTGGAGTAAATACACAGGATAGTAGAATGAGAGATTGAGCAGATTTTATATTATTGAAGACCTGAGCATAGACGATTGATTAATTTATATCAATGACTGAAGACTGGACATTCAGTAGTCAATGACTTACATCTATATACACTACACAGAAAATTACCAGTACTCCAAAGACAATGGGATGTTGAATGATTAGAGTGCCTGGGTTTGATCCCCAGCCTGGCTGCGGTCTGTGTTTCTGATCCCAGTGGGATCTCTGGGGTCCTCCCATGCTCCAAAGATGGGTGAACTGGCATCTGTAAATTGACCTGGTGTGTAAATTGACCTGGTGTGTGTGTCCTGTGATGAGCTGGTGTATGGATTTTGGTTCATGCCTTCTGCCCTGTGCAGTCCATTGGCACCTGTGACTCTAAATTGTATTAAGTGATTTAACAGAAATGATGAGATTAACCTTCTAGAAGAAGAATAAAGGAAGTTTGTAGTGACAAAAGTGCAAGAATATGATCCCCTTGTTCTTTACAGGAGTGGTACTGACCTTTCAGCTTGATTGACAGTGGAGAACACAGGACTAGTCTGTCATGAAAGAACGTTTCTGAAGGCACATTCAGGGCTGCAGAGATGAGACTGCAGGGACTTTTCAAGCTTTTCAAGTTTTTCAGGCTTCATGGATATCCAGTGAACTGATTTCATTAATCTGTCAGCAAAAGCTTCTGTCACTAAAACTAGACAAGAATGCGTAATTCAGTCACAGGATTGTGTCATTAACATCCAATGTCCATGGTGTCACCCCTCTACATCAGTGAGACTCCAGGGGTCTACTATTCTCCACCAAGAAAATCTAGGGAGGACCCAAGGACCCCAGGTGGTTCAGGACACCCAGCCCTCTGTCCTCAGTTGCAGGCCACATAGGCTTTAATGGTGGCTCCTCTTCTTCAGGTGTTGCAAGGATCACAGCTTCCTCGCTGACTCGGAAGAGGAAGCCGTAACAGGTCTCCTGGTGTGAGCTGGTGGAGGTTCTGAAATTCTTGCGAGCTTCAGGGAGAAACCCAGGACTTCTGTGGCCATGCACAGATCTCTTGGGTGGAGTGAGAGCTCCAGACGAGCTCCAGGGGTCATCGTGCCAGCATGAAACGAGAGAAGAGTCGACACACACAAGGAGGGTAAAAGGATGAAAGAAAACAAAAAGGAGATCGTTCCATCCAACAACGCTTGGTCAATCTGTCGTGGGCAAAGAATGTACATGGAAAAAGGAGGAGACAAGCACAAGTCCATCGTAAGCAAAAATGAACATGAACGTAGAAGTGCCCTTTGGTGGAACAAACGTTAACGTAACATTTAACGAAAAAACACACAAGGCTTACAAATGATCAACTTAACCGCATAGAATAGCATAGAGTATCTGAGAAGGTGTGGTAAGCAACCCAAACAAAGCGTTAATTTGAGTTTCTTAGCACACTTGTAACAGAAGACAACATTAACAATGTTACGTGCACTGCCAATGCCTATGAAGAAGGCAATGAAACCCCGAAGGTGTGGAGCAATCAGGAGGCAGACACAAACACTGAGAAGAGCAAGATTGATTAGACGCAAATCTAAAATCAGTGTCTTACATGTATTATTGCATTTTCCAGGTCCATAGTGCCAGGTACGTCAGAGACAGACAAACGATGAACACCCACAACAGGTAGAAACATTTTCAACACAACAACATGCAAAATAATTAAAATGAGATTAAAATACTCAAAGACCAGCGAAGAAGAACTGAAAACACAGGGTATATATACACAGGCCTACAAGGGGAAAAAAGCAGACACACATGAAACCAATGACGAGGGGTGGAGTTACAAATGAATAGGCATAACAACTCAAATGACAACACTAAGCACATGGCCCATGAAAACAAAGACATGATTGACAGACTCCCAGAGAAGACGCATAGTTACATCCAAGAGTCCAGGATCCTGGTGCATAAATTCCTTTTTTAAAGTCAGCACCTCAGCATAAAGTCTGAAGTGAAGCAAAGGTTAACAAACTGTACAGACAAGAATTAGAAGAAGCATTTAAATAATAAACAAAAGGAGAAAGCCTAACTCATTCCTCAATAAAAGCTTCCTCCTTGCAATCATAAAAATAAAGGGATTTCTCATTAGCCAAAACATTACATTTCATATGTAAACCATGGTGCAGTGAGTATACATAACGTCATGTTGAAGGGTCCTGTTTCTCTCTGATATGACCTCTGACAGCCGCAGTAGGGTGAACTGTTAAATACTGAATATAGAAGAATATTTTCTGCTTATCCAACCAAATACCTCAATGGTATGATGTGTGTATGAAGTATGACGTATGTTATGATGTGTGTATGAGGTATGACCTCAGTGGGTGATGTCTCTCTTTGTAGTTAGACCATGAGTAAAAACATTCTTCAGAAACAAGTACTGAGTTTATATGTGTGACATTACCCACGGCACCCGTTTTGATTTTATTTCCAAATTTTTCTCTTTGTGCTTTTATTTTGTAATACCTTTCTATGTGTGCCTTCATGCCCATGCATCTTGTGTCCCCACCTTGTGTATTGGTTTCACCTGTGTCTCGTTTAATCCTCGTTTGCCTGTGTATTTAAACCCGGTGTTTCACCCTCCATGTTGGTTGTTGACACGTAGCATCTGTTGTTTTGTTCCTGTTGCTGCCTTAAGTATTCTCTAGTTCCTTCTGTTAGCTCATGTCTTGTATTCTTGCATTCAGTCCAGTCTCTGTTACTCGTCTTATTTATTTTGTGTTTGTCTCTTTAGTTTGTAAGTGTGCAGGATTGTTTCGTGTGCCTTTGTTTGTCTATAATGCTACATATTTAGTATGTCTATGTCCTTGTTCCTCTGTTTGTCTTTAGTCTTGTTTAGTTTATCTGTGTTTATTGTTTTAATCTTTGTATCCTTCTTAAAAAATGCATAAAGGCTCGCGTTTGTGTCCAACCTCTACCACACCTAAGTCAACCTAGTTACAATACGGCCATGGCATTGAAACCGAACGTATCACAGCATGGTTGTGACTTGCAGAAGACAAAACAGAAATCAAATCCCACCTGAAACAAGCAGAAACTGAAACTTCTCCCTTTAGAGGAAGATTAGCAACATCTGGTGATGTGAAAACAACAACAAACGTGTCCCCCTGATTAATGTCCCCAGTGCTCTTGCTTTATTTGATGAAATAAATAATCTACAAAGACTGACTTTCTTTCAGAGTATTTAAACTGCATATTTATTTCCTTGGCAACAGTGCTGCAGGACTCTTACAGCAACTGTTTTGGATATATCAGGCTTGTCACATTTCCTACTCCCCATATACTCTGCCAGAGAAGTTTATGTTTGTGAATTCTGGTGATTTTCTGTGTGTGTGTGTGTGTGTGTGTGTGTGTGTCTGTGCTCACCTTGTATCCATGTTCCTTTCTTCACCTCCTTACCCATGTGCTTTAATTATTCAGTGCAGCTCAAGCTGTCCATGGTTGTTGTACAGGGTAATGTGTGAAGTGGGAATAACTCGCCCTGCTGCTGCTGTGTGTGTGTGTCTGTGTGTCTGTGTGTGTGTGTGTGTGCCCTACTGCTGTGTCCACAGTTTTCTGTCACAAGAACACGCTGCTGCACCTCTGTGAGTCACTCTGGACTAGAGCATCTGCAAAATGCTGAAAATGCGAATTCACCTAAGAAGTTGTGCAACAGTCAGTCGCATGTTGTAACACGTCTGGTACCTCTATGGCACTCTGAGGCCAGCTGACTGGCTCCATGGCACTCTATGGTCATCAGACCAACTCTATGGCACTCTGAGGCCAGCTGACTGGCTCCATGGCACTCTATGGTCATCAGACCAACTCTATGGCACTCTGAGGCCAACAGACTGACTCTATGGCACTCAGAGATCAACAGACCGACTCTATGGCACTCTGAGGTCAACAGACTGACTCTGTGGCAGACCTGTACACTGTACTCATTTTGCCTTCTCAATTGGCCTGTTATTTACTGACTTTGGTTTATTTTTATTTGATTTCCTATTATTAAAACTGATGACAAGCTGCAATATTTGGTTTGCTTCTTAACTACTTAATGTAACAACTTTGATAAGATACGTACAAGTATGTAATGGGTATAAAGAGGTAATTTCTTTAAGTTCTTTAAGTGTTATTTAAGGTGACTGCTTCACAAGGTGGATGGACTAACATCTTTGTCTTCTTTTGGATTATAATTAGACAGCTTAGTTGACCACAGCCTGTTTTGAGCTTAAATTTTGGAATTCAGTCATTTACTCCACAGCTAAGAGTGGATTTTCATCCTCAGTGTGTCATTTTGATTTCAGCACAATGTTTTTTTTCAATGGTAGATTGTAACTCTGTAGCTTGTCTGGATTGACACATAAATCTCCAAAAATATTTCAGTTGTTAAGAGATTTGATGTATGACAGAGCAATTATATGTAATTTACTGTACATTATTTCAATGCCCACAGATTTAGTGACCATTGGTATCATGTATATAGGGAGGCACTGTATCTCTGGAAGAGACATCTACCATCTCATCAGAAAGACATTAAAAAGGCAACTCATGACAACATGGAATGTTACAGCAAGTGAGTATATTTCAAAGTCACATGTTTTAAACACACTTTTTGTCATTACTTGCATTATTTAGATTAGGTGATCAATAACGCACATATAGCAATCACTGAAATGAACTGAATTTACTTAGAATCTTTGTAGAGGGATTCTGTTTTGATCAGTGCATCCTTTGCAAAAAAAAAAAAAAACCCATGAACTGTCCATGAATTACTTGTGTTTGAGCCCCATGGGAAAGCAGGAGTGTCACTTGAAACAGGCTCTTGTGGCCACTGCTCGTATCCTCTCATAGTCTCTCATAGTCAACCTGTTGAGAGGACGGGGAGCCCAAGGCTGGTCATTATCTGGGACAGTGACCAAGGGCACCGAGCTTGTGAACAATAGCTTAGGAATGTTTAAGGCAGAGGAGTGGGCGTCATATGTGCCTGTAGGGCAGAAGGTTATATGAAGATTTATTCTCAATTTCATGTGTGTGTGCCTGCCAGTGATGACCCCTCTGCCCTCTACAGGTCCTCCTCACTAGCCCAGTTACTGCCATAACTGAAGATACATAAACCCATCTCCAACCAGCCACTGTAAACTCTCAAGTATGCACACATGAATGTGTAGGGTTGCCAGTTCCTCTGAGTCTGTGTACCAAGCGTTCCTCACTGCCTGGTCTTCCTTATGCCCTGATCTCCAGCCTGGTATGTTGGATTGTGTCTTTTGTGCCTCTTGCTTTTTCATGCATCTGCCTTTGAGAACGTTCACTCTCAGTGCTTACTGTCTACCACTGAAACCTTAATGAATCTCTGCAATCAGGCCTGTAATGAACGTTCCTTGTGTCTGAATGATCTCATCCACATTTCCCTGAAATTAAACGTTCTCCTGTTGGCCAATCTCCATCTCCACCATCACTGAGCTCTTTGCTTTTGGATTCTGAAGCTGAGGAAGTGGGTAGAGCCAAACTGTCCCCTGAGGAGAGACAGCGCCGGGTCCAGGAGAGACAGCGCCGGGTCCAGGAGAGACAGCGCTGGGTCCAGGAGAGACAGCGCTGGGTCCAGGAGAGACAGCGCCGGGTCCAGGAGAGACAGCGCCATGTCCAGGAGAGACAGCGCCGGGTCCAGGAGAGACAGCGCTGGGTCCAGGAGAGACAGCACCGGGTCCAGGAGAGACAGCGCTGGGTCCAGGAGAGACAGCGCCGGGTCCAGGAGAGACAGCGCCATGTCCAGGAGAGACAGCGCCGGGTCCAGGAGAGACAGCGCCGGGTCCAGGAGAGACAGCGCTGGGTCCAGGAGAGACAGGGCCATGTCCAGGAGAGACCGTGCCATGTCCAGGAGAGACTGCGCCATGTCCAGGAGAGACAGCGCTGGGTCCAAGAGAGACAGCGCTGGGTCCAAGAGAGACCGCACCGGGTTCAGGAGAGACTGCGCCATGTCCAGGAGAGACAGCGCTGGGTCCAAGAGAGACAGCGCTGGGTCCAAGAGAGACTGCGCCATGTCCAGGAGAGACCGCACCGGGTTCAGGAGAGACAGGGCCGGGTCCAGGAGAGACTGTGCCATGTCCAGGAGAGACAGGGCCGGGTCCAGGAGAGACAGCGCCGGGTCCAGGAGAGACAGCGCCGGGTCCAGGAGAGACAGCACCGGGTCCAGGAGAGACAGCACTTGTGTGTGGAAAGAACTGGCACTTCTGAGATGAGTGTAAGGCTGTGTGGAAAACACATGTAGTATTATGTGAGTTTATCACTCACAAGTTTACCATTTGTCACGCCCGGTCTAGGGTACGAGGTGTAACAGCAATGATAAAGAACAACAGAGAAATCGGCTGAAGGAAAGGGATTTGTATTTTTATATAGGCACTCATTATATATATATATATATATATATATATATATATATATATATATATATATATATATATATATATATATACTGTATATATATGCAGTGGAGGGATATTTCTTCAGGAACCGACCGTGCTCAAAATAACAAACAATAACCATTAAACACAAAAAACAAAAACTGCAAACAAAAGTGCGTTGAGTTTCCTACTCACTCAAGCCACATTCATGATATTATTTACAATAACTACAATAAACCAGTTATATACAACTATGTACAATTATCCAAGCAACCAATCCAAAAATGGGGCAAACCAGAATCATTATCCACAAACCATAACAAATCGACCCAAATTCAATCGAATATACAGAACACCCACAGAATCACAAAATCACACAAGCACGCTATCGCTCTCTCTCTCTCTAATCTCCCGCGACTCTCCTCTTCTGCTGGGTCTGTGCGGTCTTTATCCCCACGTTGGGGTGCACGTCACGTCCAGTCCACCAACCAACGAGGAATCTGGAGGCAAGGCGTGGCGTAGCAGTAGTGACGAGAATAAGTGGCAGAATCCTGAAGACGACAGCAGAGCGGAAGGAAACAACAACAACAACAACAACAATAACAACAACACAAACCACACAGGGCTGTAGCACATTCTTCTCAGGTGTTTCCCCCCCATCTTGTTTCAACCTTGATTGATTCTGGAATGTTATGGATCAAATGCCAGTTCAGACCACATCTATTCCTGTACGCCACCATATGGGCAGCCTATTGATGCCAGCTTAGCATCAAAAATCCTATTTATGAACTCACAATCCTATTTATGGTGACTGTGTGTAATTCTCCACACCCAAACCATTTTTTTCTTATCTTTGATTCCCCAGAAAATCCAGAGGTGCTAAGGTTCTCCTGGATAACTAAGCATAACGGTGCACTCTCCTGGACCAGAGGACACATCACTACATGAAGCACTGTACTGACATTCCCGCTGTGTGGCCTCGTCTTACCTCACAATGGACATTTTAGTCAAACAGAGCTTATTCCCCCTGAATATGCTGACTGTTCTGTGTTCAGCAAAACCCCGGCCAAACAATTACCTCCAACATCGCCTGTGGGGTTCTGCCCCTGATCAGTTGCCAGACACCACACCCCTAAGATGTTTCTTATGCTAACTTTGTTCACAACTGCTCGTTTGGTGCGCAAACCCCTGTCTGGTGCATCCTTGGCTATCAACCACCACTGTTGCCCTGGTAACCGTCAGAAGTCCCAGCTGAAGATGGCTGGTTGAAGCTGATTGAGCAGACTTGAGAAGAGGATCATGTTCACCTGCAAAGTGCTGAGAGACAAAAGATCCCAGTGGGGAGGGATGAAGATGAAGTTCCACAGATGAAGAGCGAGTATGGATGGTGGGACAGTTAGGAGCCCGGCATGTAGAAGACCTGAGAGAACGAGATGGTTTGTGAGGAAGGAGCAATTCAGACAGATTAGGAGCAATTAGGGGCAAGATTGTTTACCACTTTATAATAGATGTAAATAGAAAGATCTTAAATTGAATCTGGTATTTAACGGGTGTACTGCAAGTGTATACACACGAGCAGAAGACTTCTGAAGTTTATGGATAGAGGAGGCGCTAATGCCAGCTAACAGGGAGTTACAGTAATACTGCAAATGAAGGCATGAATACGGATTTCAGCAACAGACAGAGAGGGATCGTTGGCTGAAGAATGCAGTTTTATAGCATCTTTGGGTTTTAGAAAAGCGCTATATAAAAATAGGTGTCTACCTATCAATCATGTGTCCATATACTCTAGAATACCTTTATGAATTCTTGTATTGCCTGAACAGAAAGCCAAGACATAAACTTGGCTCAATGTCCTAATAAATCTAGCTTGAGCTAACACTGTTTGTTACAGCTATGACACCAATCACCTTAGTGTTCCTATGAAAAAAAAAACACACTCACCTGAAAACTTTACATCATCTGGCATTATTACTGTACAAATCTATGACTATGTTGCTAATTGTTGCCATGGTATTATATTATTACATTCAAGATATTATGGTAAGTGAACCACTTCAGGAAATAGATACTTGAAAACTGAAAACAAATTGCCATTGCATTCAATTCAGTTTGTATACATTATCATGAACAATTCAAAAGATATCATAATAGCAGCTTCATGTTCTCAAAAAATTGTTTTATGGGGCTAAAAATTCATCACACTCCATTTTGTCTTACTAGATTCTATGTGGTCATAACGATGAACAGGAAAATCGATTGCTGTCCATGGTCCTGAAATGGCAAACTTTGATTTTTTTTGTTGTGGAGCCAAACTGCACGTCATGTACAGCTGGAAGGAGCTTGAAACATGACTGGCTCTTCCTCTGACAGCTCAGGCCTCCCTACACTAAAACCATTTCTACTGACATTAACTGTTTCAGGGTGTTTTCCAGAGTTTTCAGCCCATACTAAATAAAAAAACAATAATAACATTATTATTATTATTATTATTATTATTATTATTATTATTATTATTAGTAGTAGTAGTAGTAGTAGTAGTGGTAGTAGTAGTAGTAGTACTATATACTGTCTATACCAATGTCTATACCAATAGACAGGGTCATTCTGGGCACGCACACTGATGTCTGACCTTTACGTAATTTTCACATTTTTACTGTGTTTTGAAGCCACAGTTACAGGTAACATGATAAGCTGAACAAAATTGCACCAAAGAAAACTGAAAACTTCTTTGTATGGACAGATGACATGGACTCTTAAATCAGTATTGGAGTGGGATATATCATCTTTAGTGAATTTGGGGTGGGCACATAATCTTGTTTCTAGAAAGACACATTTGATTTATCCACCAGATTTAAAAAGATACATTTATCTGGTAGTAGGTACTTTCTGGTAGTTCAACAATCTGTTTTAGTGCAGACAGAAAGGCAAAATGAGTGTGAATGTATGAATGTATAAAATGACTCTCTCTGTCTCTCCCTCTCTCTGTCTCTATTTCTCTCCCTGTCTCTCTCTCCCTGGCTCTCCCTCTCTCTCTCTCTGTCTCTCTTTCCTGGTCTCACTCACTCTTTTCCCTAATTCAGAGTCAGGAGATAACTCAGACGTTGTTCATGTGTAATCCACATCACTATGTATAAATTAACTATCCCTTTAGGCTTTCATAAGACCCGTTTCAGTGTTCATGGATCTTTTATGTTCAGCCCTCCCTGGCATGGACTTCACACCACATTAGATCCTCCTTAGAGCCTCCTGTATGCAGATGATACCCACAATTAGTAGTGTGTGTCCACAAAGACATTTCTCAGTGCAAAGCCAGTGTTCAAAGCACCACAGCAAAATTTTAAACCTGAGAAGCAAAAGAGCTGATTCTGAATACTGAATGAATACAAGACCATTTCCAAACCAGTAAAAACTAAGAGAAAAAAAAGAATGACCAGGAGTCATAGAGAAAGATGAACTAAAACATGCTCCATATTAACTTTGTTCAAAACAGCCTGAGCTGGCGTCTTTGATGAATGGTCTTTCGTAAAAGTGCTGAATCATGCAACTGCTTGTGACACTTCAGGGTGTCATAATTCATGTATGGTGAATTCTGATTAACTGAATTCAGTTATATAACGTGAGTAGAGTAAGTGATGTAACATGATGGGGTTATCTAACTTATGATCTCAATCCACAAATCGGTCATCCATAAATCTCTGTCCAAATGACATGGTCTTTTGATGAACTTGCTTGTCACGTAATAAAATGGAAATTGTGCAGGAGGATGTATTTCTGACTAAATAACCATGATAGGGGGAAAGAGACATTTGTCTTTGTGAATTTAAACAGGCAAAACCTGAGTAAATCCGAACTTGCCATATTCCACACATTAATTAAAATGGCTAAAGTCATTCCAGTATAAAGGAAAAAAAACACCCATACAAGCTCTTGCAGTTTCCATCTGTCCACCATGTCCACATATTTCTTTCTATAACAAAATACTTACTGTTGTGTTT
This sequence comes from Brachyhypopomus gauderio, assembly GCF_052324685.1. Lineage (NCBI taxonomy): Eukaryota > Metazoa > Chordata > Actinopteri > Gymnotiformes > Hypopomidae > Brachyhypopomus > Brachyhypopomus gauderio. The sequence goes on along the minus strand of NC_135230.1, from coordinate 6,752,897 downwards.
TTGTGTTTGCATGGTTGGCAGAAAGCTTACATTTCCGGACAAAAGAAAATGTTGCTGCCCAATGTTTAGCCTCAAGAGGCATTAATGTGGATAACTATCGTCATTTCTTCAATGAGGCTATGGGAGCACTTCATGTAGGCTGTGTTGAACCTTTTCATGCAGTTCCTCATCTGCTCAGTCCTGGTTGTCTGCATTAAACACCTTTAATTTCCTTTTTTTATATTCTGTTTCGTTAGGTCCAGTGTAAACACGTTATGGGTTCTGATCCACTTTATGAAGTCTCGTCATTCCAGTAATATCTTTCTCTGGGTCTTTTCCTTCACCATCTCCACCTCCGTATCTATTTCCCTCAGTCAGATCTGTTTCTGGCAGCCATAGCAGTACAGAAGTGTAGCTGGAATGATGCATGCAGTACACACAGGGCCAAACTGGGGCCATTAATCACCCACCACAAATATATGCAAGACACAGCAAGACAGACGACGTTTCATGTTGGTATGAGTTGCATTTACCACAACCAAAAGAAAAATGCATGCTTGCCTTGCTCGTGTACTGATATATTATAGTAAACAGGAAAAAACTTGCATTTACTGTAAACAATAGAAAGATGTATTGTTCTGTCATGAAGTAATAGAATCTGGGGCTTAAATGGGAAAATCCACCTATGGACCTTAAACTAATTTGCCTGAACAACAGATGGTGCCAGATGGTGTGGTCTGAGCTCCCACCTTCATGTTTAGCTAAGGCCAAATTAGATTTTATAGTTCCATGTTATCTTAATGTGCAAATTGATGGGTTAAAAATGATATTTCTAAATTTATTTTTGTGTATATCTATTTTTATCCATCAGGAATTCAGTGTAGTGGGTTATGTCACTAATACAGTTCTGTTAGTGGATTATGTCACTAATACAGTTCTGTTAGTGGATTATATCACTAATACAGTTCTGTTAATGGGTTAAGTCACTAATACACACCTGTCACGTAGGGCTACACCCCCTATCGTAGCTGTCACTCTGGGTTCCCTCGTGTCTGTGTTCCCTGCCTGTTTGTCCCGCCCTGCTCGTTGGTTTTGATGGATTCCTTGTTTGTTACCACACCCCTGTGTCATTGTCATCACCTGTCCCTAGTTTAGTCCTGTGTATATTAGTCCCTGTGTCTCCCAAGTCTAGTTATCGGTCTTTTTGTTTTCTCTGTGTTTTGCCTGTTCGCCCTAGTGCTGCTGTTCCGTGAGTCTTCCTTGTTGTGTTCGCTATGTCTGTCCGTATTTCGTGTCCTGACTGCCTACCCGTTATGACCCATGCCCGTCGCTTCGACTCTGTCTATGGAATTTCCCTTAATAAATCTCGCTCTCCTCAGCGTTTGTGTCTGTCTCCTCGCTCCGTGGCGCGAGCCACGTTACAACACCTGTTAGTGGTTTACATCACTACTACAGTTCTGTTAATGGGTTACGCCACTAATACAGACTTGTTAGTGGGTTATGTCACTAAAACAGTTCTGTTAATGGGTTAAGTCACTAATACAAACTTGTTAGTGGGTTATGTCAGTAATACAGACCTGTTTGTGGTTCACTTCACTAATACATTTCTGTTAATGGGTTACGTCAATAATACAGACCTGTTAGTGGGTTATGTCACTAATACAAACATATTTGTGAGTTATATCACTAATACAGACCTGTTAGTGGGCTATGTCACTAAACCAGTTCTTTCCCTGGTAACGAGTTACTTTTATTATAGAGTAATTCAGTTACTAACTCAGTTACTTTTTTGAACAAGTAGTGAGTAACTATAATTACTTTTTTAAAGTAACGTTCCCAACACTTTTACAGACCTGTTAGTGGGTTATGTCACTAATACAGACCTGTTAGTGGGTTACGTCACAAATATAGACCTGTTATTGGGTTACATCACTAACACAGAACTGTTAGTGGGTTACATCACTAATACAGACCTGTTAGTGGGTTACGTCACAAATATAGACCTGTTATTGGGTTACATCACTAATACAGACCTGTTAGTGGGTTATATCACTAATACAGACCTGTTAGTGGGTTATATCACTAATACAGACCTGTTAGTGGGTTACATCACTGAACTCATGAACCTAATAACTGGCCACAGTGGCTACACGGTGGTATTGTTTTAATGGATTTAATAGAATGTGCCTATAAGCTATAAGTGTGTATATATTTTGTAAATACTGGCAGTATCAAACATACGTTTTTTCTATTGATTCAGAGATCTCTCTCTCTCACTCTCCCTCACACTCTCATGGTCACTGACACTAATGGTTTTTGACTAAAGGTTTGTGCCTGTGAGAAACCACAGATCATGTGAGTTTGAGAATGTGACAGTTCCAAAGTGATCTATGCACACACACACACACACACACACACACACACACACACACACACACACACACACACACACACGCTGATGACAACTTCAGACAGGGTCTTCCAGTCATGTCGTAGCAACGCAAACTAGTTTTGCAGTTTATACATTTTGAGTTTTTAAATTTTGTTAACACCCATCACATAATTTGTGTGATGTGTTCATGTGTGTGTGTCTGTCTGTCTGTCTTAATGATACAGATATTTATTAATGTCACTAAACCTCTGCTTTTTACTTATCTGTGCAGTTAGAACACACACAAACACTAGTGATTACTAGGGAGCTGTGGGTCACATGTGCCCAGAGCGGTGGGCAGCCCTAGCCCAGCGCCCGGGGAGCAGTTGGGGTTAGGTGCCTTGCTCAAGGGCACCTCAGTCATGACTGGGAATGTCTGAGAATCAAACCCACGACCCTCCGGTCACAAGACCAGTTCCCTACCACCAGGCCATGACTGCCCCAATGCACATACCCTGCATTTTTAAATACATTTATTAATGACCAATGCTATGTCAGGTTAGAATGAAAATCATGGGTATAATTATAAACCTGTATATTGTTGTGTCTTTGTTTATGTAATAGTAACTAGGGTGAGCCTGAGAAAATGGAACATCAGAATAACAGGAATGTCAACAACTGAATTATGTATATACTGTAATAGAAGCAGAAGTAACTGGGCTAATGGTTCAGCAAATATTCTGTGTCTATGTTTCATTGCTCTCTGGAGCATCTATAGGCATTTTCAGCATTCGGTATGAGACACTTCATGAGAAATGACCTGTCATTTTGATGAGAAGTGACATGACTAATGATATCCAGCTTGCTAGCAGCAGCAAAACTGCTAGATGACATTTTAATATAGAACTTGTGATGGCAAATGGAAAAAAAACTGAGTAAGTTATTATTTTTAATAAATATAATTACAAACTGTGAATTAATTTAGCTAAGTAGTGGATTCAAGGCAAATGTTGTGATTGAGGAGGCCACAGCTAGCTAGCAAACGTAAATATGCTAAACCATAATTACACAGCACTTCAGAATTCCCAGTCACTCCACAAGGTTTTGCACTATGGATAAACTGAACAACTGTGGCAACAAACTCTGCCATCATATACCTTGATATGACATCGTGCACCTTAATGTGACATCATACACCTTGTTAGGACATTGCACACCTTGATATGACATCATGCACCTTGTTATGACATCGTACACCTTGATGTGACATCATACACCGTGTTATGACATCGTACACCTTGATATGACATCATACACTGTGTTATGACATCATACACCTTGATATGGCATCACACATCTTGTTATGACTTGCTCCTTCCTGCAAATGAAAACCTGCCTCGTATGATTTCATTGGCTGTCTCAAAAAAGTTGGACTTGATTAGCAGTGTTAATGAGTGGGAAGAAAGGCTAGGTGATCTCTGAGATTAGGTTGGTGTGGTTGTTAGTCCATCCCTCCATCCATCCCTCCATCCATCCCTCCATCCATCAGGTGGGTGGATTTGGTCTTCCATATTCCAAATCAGTGAAATGTGCATATGAATCAGTCTGTTATGGCCGTGGCCCAGCCTCTTAAAACAAATTCACTTGTGCCTGAACTGAGTTCATTTCTGATTGAGAGTGCTGTGTTTAATGACAAGCACAACATAATGAACAGACAGGTGCAACTCTGATCATTTTAGCCATTTTACGAGATGAGGTAGTTTATATTTTAAAATACTTTTAGAAGTCTGGGTCATTCTGGTTATCCCAAGGAACAACAACCAATCAAGGTCACTCTGTCTGTCTTGTTGAAGAAATGATTGTGAACTGTGATTAAGTCTGAACCTCAGGAACATTTTATTTTCTGTAATGATGTTACTGCTTTCCTCTGCTGTGGACACACTTAGTAAATATATTTTGTGCTTATTTGCTTTTGTGTAATGATGCTAAAATCTTGTAGCTGTGGGAAAGTAAACAGAGGAGAGGTCTCTTCAAAATATGCAGACTGAGCGACAGAGAGATAAGTGAAGGAGATGGGGCCATATGGAGGAACTGCAGGCGTATGATCTGACTGCCTTCCATTGAACGACTATGCTATTAACTGTCCAGATATGTGGGTGTCTGAGTGTGTGTGTGTGTGTGTGTGTGTGTGTGTGTGTGTGTGTGTGTGTGTGTGTGTGTGTGTGTGTGTGTTGGTAAGTTTTATTACTACAGAGGCTTGGAAAATCCATCAAAACCACAGTCCATTTAAAATGTGTCGTCTGACTGGCACAGGCAGACAGACCAGTAGAACGTGGAATGAGTTCAGAACACACACCCACACACACACACACATACACACATACACACACACACACACACACACACGGACTGATGAGCAGGCAATAATTACCAATTCTGTGCCTTGGGAATTCACCACAACAGAAACCTGCAAAAGAATGAGGAAATTAATAATAATGTAAAAGTCACAGTCATGTACTCTTCTGAAAAAAAAAAGTCAAATATGCAAAATGATTTATTTGCAAACAGGCAAAATGATTTTTTTGCAAACAGCACATCATTGGTGCCCTTGGGCCGGATGTTAATACACTAAACACAGGTCTGCTGCGTCCAGGGCTTTCAGCTTCTCTGTTCATCTCCACCTGGGTGCTCCATCAGCTGCTGGGTGTTTAGTGATCTTGTGTGATCTATCTGGACTGCTGTCTGCACAGAGTTTAGGGCTTACCAAGTTAAATAGGGGGCAGAAGACAGAAGAGTCGAATGAGAAGATATTATTTTCAAAATGAAATAAAGAAAAGAAAATGTATTTCCAAAATGTTTGTTTATTTGTACATATACTGCTATTTAAAATAAGGTTGGAAACATGTTTATCTTGTAGGTAATTAAAAAGCAGCAAAATTCACCAGGCTAATTAATAGTAAAAATGTGTGGGTGGAGCCTAGGGCAGTAATGAGCAAATGGTTGAATTGCTTGCTGTTGTTTAATTAACATAATTTAGCAAAAGTGCAAAATCAATTATAAAAGGACAGTCATGATATCACAAGGAGTTATTATTTTATTGTGGTTCCCAGAGTGGATGTTATGTTGTTTATCTTCAGGCTAGCTACATATTCACGCCTCAGTACGTTCATGTTGGCTTTACTATCTCCTACAAAATACAAAGCTTGTAAACCTGACTAGAGATTTATCGATAGACCAAAATAGCCAACATCCATTAAAAAGCCATTGAACATTACTTTTACAATGTGACATGATTAAAGAACCTCTACGGAACAAGTTATTGCAACCGAGATGGAGGAAAAGGGCACGATCCTGAATGTCTAGTTGAGTCTGGTCTTTATTGGCAAAAAAATAAAGCAATATTTGGTCTTTGGGAGAATAAAAATCCATTGAATCTCTCAGTAATCCAATTGACTCTCTGGAGACAGAGGAGGTAGGGGAACTGGGACCACTGGGACCACTGGGACCCTTTATCATTTGAGGAAACCACAACAAGTGTGCTTGAGGTGGCTCGGCCCACAGTAGATTGAAGACTCTGGGTACCTCACAAGAGATCATCATTTATATATAAAGCAATAGAAGATATTTGTTCCACGTAGGACAAACGATAAAACACAGCACGAAGTCTAACAAAACCATCCTCGGTGGTACATGCACATGTGCAGTGAATTTCAGAATGGACACTAATGGTGATCCTCCAAGCCAAAGGTCAAGCCAAAGGTCAAGGGCAAGGTTCAAGAGAATGCACCTATTCTTGCTTTTACATGGGAAGTCTATTGGGAAAAAGACGTTTCAGCTCAAACTCAAAAACTGCAGCTCTGTCACTTGAAAGGGAGGTCATGAGATTTGACAGCTCACAGCTGCTTAAGTCAGCAACGAGTATGATTAATGAAGAATTGAGTTCATCATGAAGATCCTATTATATAGATCTAGGTGATGGTTCCTACTGTCCCTACTGGGACTGCTAAACATCTAAGATGAAAGCTTAAGGCCTATTAACATCGGTTAAATGTGTTAACCTCTATTTGTTGTCTACACATCCACGCTTCAAATGACTGCATACGATTAACACATCTAAATGTAAACTCTGTACATTCATACAGGGAAGCATCTCAAAGTTACAAAGACCCAACTGTCATATTTAGTGGCAACTTGAGGAAAATAAATTTGCTATATATTCACTTTGGTTTTGAATTTTGGTCAGGTCAAATTTGTAGCCATAAGCACCTTTTTCCACCTGTTTCCATACATGGGTGCACAGTTTGTTAGCCATCCTCATTACTCATTAGCAATCTGTTTCCAACCAACAGGCCGCTATTTAGGAGAGACATTTATGAGTGGAAGACCATGCTCGACCCACCAATGACTTTGACACATTACAGCTCTAATGGCTAATAAAGTTATATAGGTTCAACTCTTCCACCGTGTTAGTGTTAACAGCGTGTTGACGGCCGCACTCCAGACGCTGACTAGCGATGAAGAAGAGGACGGGTAGAAGATAACTATAAGTAACCAGCAAGGTGTTACGTATAAAGTGGGCGCTGAGGGTAAGAAGAATTGTTATTAATAAATGTGGGGTTGACAGGACTGTGTCCTACCCCTGTACCCAACATAATATGCATATGCCTAGGACTGTCAGCCACAGAAAGTGGGTGTATGCCAAGAAATGATTAGTTCTTGACTCACAGCTCAATTATAGCCTTGGGTCTGTAATAGCTCTGCCTCAGCTGGAATCTTGTACACCCAACTTGGAAATGGAAAAAAACCACCCAAAAAAACGATACTTCTGCATGTAAGTAACGTAAACATGTGCACGAGTAACAAATGTGTTTAGTGTCACGTATGAGAGCTGAGGTACAGCGCAGGATGACAATGCAAAGCAAGTTTTACTGATGAACAGGAACGTGGACAGAACTGGACCAGTGTGAGCTGATCAGAGCAGGAGTCACAGGAACGTGGACAGAACTGGACCAGTGTGAGCTGATCAGAGCAGGAGTCACAGGAACGTGGACAGAACTGGACCAGTGTGAGCTGATCAGAGCAGGAGTCACAGGAACGTGGACAGAACTGGACCAGTGTGAGCTGATCAGAGCAGGATTCACAGCAGTCACGGAGTTCACACCGATGAATAAACAAAAACAATAACTGTAGCTAGAAGTGACAATCAGAACAAGAAAACATGGTTTAAACACAACGTGTAATATCTGGCCTGACCGAGATGAGGCAGGAGGTAGATGAGAGGCACCGTAATGACATTCATAGGACTGGTAGAAAAAAACAGGGCAGCAGACTCAAATAAGACAAAAAGGAGCTTGGCAATAAAACACCTAGAAACAACATCTAGAAACAAAGTACAAAATGTTGGAATGAGTTTGGACAAGAAACAAAGGTCAGACACCATACAAATGATCAAACAAAATCCAAGGGCATAAAGAAGAAAGGGTAGACTAGGAGGAGACGGCTGGGGCAGATTACCCAGGAGAGGGGGCACGGAGGTGACAGAGGGGGTGGGTGTGGCGGAGGGTGACGCACAGAACAAAAACAAACTGAAGACATATATCAAACGCAACCTGCAAGAAAAACTTATTTGTAGGAACCATGAAGTCAGAAGAGGGAATAGTGTGACATACCGGGCTAATAGAAACAAGAAACAACTAGATACGATTAATGGGCAGTGATTTACAGAACAAGACAAGGGTGGAGACACAACTAAACAAAACAAGACCGTAAAAAAAACGTAAACACAAAACCACAAACAGGAAGTCACATGACGCTCAGTGCCATATTGACAGTAACACTTCTGTGGGTGAAGATGTGCCATAAACAAGGACAGAGGCCAGAACCAGAGAAGGACACATCCAGGGAGATCAGGGAAAGGCAGGATGGTTGCTGGACGAGCCAACGTCCAGAACACAGGACTTGGGAACAGGGCGTTCAGGCACGGGTGCTCTCATGATTAATGAAGGGAAGCTGAGCCATTCTTGGGACTAGGGCGCCGTGGCATTTTGGGAAGGTTGCATGGGGGCGACGCCCTCTAGGGAGTAGGACATGGTCACGGCCCTCTCTAGAAGATAGGGTGGGGCGACACCACCCCCCTTGGAGGCAGGGTGTGGGGACGACGGCCTCGTGAGGGTATGGGAACTGCACCCTCTAGGATGGAAACAGGAAAAGGAGCAGGGGTGCGTGCTTGGGCAGCGTCTGCCATGACAGTGTCTGCAACGGCAGACAGACGACTCAAACACAAACACAGTCAGAGAGACAAATGGACACCTCCCATACCAACATTCCTCCCGATGCCAGGTGAACACTACCAGCGCCAGACCCAGGGTCCCTCGGGCCCCTCCCCAACCCTAAAAACCCTCCTCCCTGGAAAGCAGAGCTTTTATCAAGCCCATAGCAGCCTGGACAACTGACAGCATGCCAGAGGGCACTTCAGACAAAAGAGCAGCCTGGCACCCCACTGGCGTACCAAACCTGCAGGAAATGCCACTGTGAGGGCAGCCGTGATACCTAGGCTGTTGTTTACATAGGTCAGACTTAAAACATGCAAATTTCCAAAAAAGGCTGGGTTATTTGAACAATTGAATTATGCTTGGCCCTAAAATAACAGGATATATGGGCTAGCAACTTAGCAGGATTGCTTACTTGACTCCAGGAGATGTTTCCCTGGAGACCCCTGCTAATGTAGGCAGGTCAGGCATGATGTTTACAACCGAAATGTATACCGTTAAATACACTGACAAAGCCATTGTAGCTTCCATCTAGCTAATTTTTTTTTATCATTTTCCTAATGTACATTTAAGGTATGGGAACATTATTTTTCTGCTAAATGCCGTAAATGTAAAACGTAAATGTAACATTATTTTTGAATTTTCTGGAAGCGTGTGTGTTTGTTTTGTTACAGGATGTTGTTTTTAAATGTTACAGGTCAAATGTTTTAGAAATATTTACTGGCTCCAGTACACGGTTTTCTTAATAGTGTGTTTATTCTGCAAAATGTTTTCAGAAGATTACAGTTGAAATGTATTGGAAGTGTACTGGGGAATACACTAAAACAAAAGATTAAAAAGACATTTTCCTTTCGAATACATGTTAGTTAAGGTTGCAAAGCTGTTCCCACTGATTGTATGCTAATCTATCAGACACTCTGGCTTCTTAACTGAACGCAGAAGACTACAGTAATAACATGACAGCAGATAAGATCCTCTGGTTTCTCTCTTATCTCCTGCCATGTTATTACCTAGGGACTTTAACATACATGTCTGTGTCTATTACAGAACTTGCTGTTTATGATTGCTCTAATTTTACATACGGTCACATACTCAATCTTGGTTGTGCATCTGATCTAAGCAATGTGACTGTTTCTGGTCACTGGCTTATTGAGCTCAGTTTGAGTTTCGCTCTGTCTAAGCAGAAAAAGAGTATTAGCATAACCTATCGTAGGAATAAATCACTTCAATGCTCGATCATTCTCTGTCTTGACACAAGCTTTATCGCTCTCTGACTCTACTACATTAACCTGTCCAAATGATATCCTTCCTAATTAAACACCCACACGGCATCACTAAACATCGTGAAGCACACAACACCTTGGGAACGAACCTCTCACTCCAAGCTTACAATCACACCTTGAAAACAAACAGAAAATAACACTAATTCCGCTAATAAAAGGTCTTGCTGCTCATATGGCCTGTGATTACCACAGTGCAGGTCTCTAGAGTGCAGGTCTCTTCTCAGTGCTGCTGGCTCATCCCCTGTTTCTCAATTAACAGCTCAAATCGGCAGCCGAGACACTTTTTTAGTTATAGGTTATAAATGACTCACAACTCCCCTTGACTCTGATGCCACAGACTGTGCAGGGTTATGTGAATCCCTCCAAGTCTTTTAAAAAATGTCATTAAAATTTACTTCACCCTTTAGCCTTCTCACCAGTGATGTTTTTATTGAACATCCTGTTCACACTTTACTGATCTTATCACCAAGTCTCAATTCTTTATTATAAAGAGTACTTTATGAAATCTACCGGTAATTCTGTAACACTGGGAATACTTTATGAAATCAAATTCTTTATTATAGAGTACTTTGTGAAATCGAATTCTTTATTTATATAGGACTTTATAAAATCTAATTCTTTATTATAGAGTATTTTATGAATTCTAATTCTTGATGTCTTGACAGCTTGTCTGATGTTACTGCTTTTATTTTTTTTTTACTTAATCAATACATCTCTTGCCTCTGGAATTGTGCCACTAGATAAACGATTGCAGCTGTCACAACATCTGATTGAAGTCTTAACAAACCTGGTTTAGGTCCTATCAATCTAGACGAAGACCAATCTTAAATCTTCCTTTTGGTGCCAAATTGACAGAAAGAGTTGTTGCCTTCAAGGAGGAATTCTCACCTAGCATCAGATTATCCCATTGAACATGTCCGATCTGATTTCTATTCACATCACAGCACAGAGACTCATCTGCTAATACCTGTTAACAATGCACTTATTGCTTTTGACACTGGGGATCTTCACATTCTTCTCTTTGTCCTTAGCTCCGCACAGTCGCTGTCACAGTGACATGACACTGTCTCTCATGATTGGCTTAGAGTCTGTGCTATTAGTACTTGTGTTACGACCTATCTAGGCTCTAGGCCATAACAGGGGTGTGAAGGGGTGGAATATGGATGACAGTGATTCAAGAAAATGTAAAGTATTGGTGTATTTACAAATATTCACAAACAGAATATATTTACAGGACAAAGTGCACACAGGTACAAACGTCAGAAGTGACCCAGGCCAAAACAACTAACAAAAACCATACTAGAAAGAAACAGACATAACTACACTAACAGGGTGAAACAAAAGACAACACTACTCTGACTCCCTATGTCCAAAACAGATACAAACCCACAACCCAAACAAAATGGCAGCCACTTCCTACTCACCGTGTGCACACACAAACCACCAATATACATATATCTATACACAACTCTATACAGTTATATTAAAGGAGCACGCAAATCCAAATCACAAGGTCATACACAGTATATCAATCTCTCAAAGTTCACAATTTCTACAAGGTCGGCAAGGCTGAATCGCAACGGGGATCCTCTCATTTCCTCCTTATATACCAGGAAGCCGAGGGCGGAGACTTCATGTTCCCAGGGACATCAGGGATTCCTGGAGTGGAACATGGACTGGACAAACCTGTAACAAAATGCTTCACGCGAACACATAACAAGACAGGGTCATAACACTTGTCTTTCTTAGTTCAGGCTTTACCCAACACACTGACCTTTCATTACCATTCAGAAACATAAGACTCCGTCAGTTCCCTAAATGCTCTCTCTTGGATTTTTGTATATACAGTGATGATGACAAAGACATCATTCGAGATAGATGTATATATACACACACACACACACACACACACACACACACACGCGCCACTTCTATAACCTGTTGAGTCCTGCACAGTGTCACGGAACGGATAGCAAATAGCAATAACGGAACACCCTCATCCCAGTCTGTCACAGTCATGACAAAAGGTCCTCAGCATTGTCTTAAAGGTCTGATGAAACCTTTCCAATGCTCCTTGAGATTCTGGATGATAAGCGCTTGATACTTTATGTTCTATGTCCAATTCCTTAACCACTTGTTCAAAGAGCTTAGACATGAAGTTAGAGCCTTGGTCTGACTGTATGCATTTCGGAATGCCAAAAGTAGTGCAAAATTTTATCAAGGCCTTGATAAAATTTCACTTTGGATTTCAAGGAACGCAAGGGTATTGCCTCAGGAAATCTAGTCGTAGCACACATTAAGGTAAGAAGGTACGAATTACCTGAACGAGATTTAGGTAGGGGTCCTACACAGTCTACTAACAGTCTCTCGAATGGTTCTCCAACAACCGGTATTGGGCACAGCGGGGCAGGAGGAATCACTTGGTTGGGTTTTCCTACCAATTGACAAGTGTGACAAGAGTGACAGAAACGAGCCACATCGCTACTCAGAGAAGGCCAAAAGAAATGCGATAGAATACGCTTAACAGTTTTACAAATACCCAAGTGACCAGACAGTGGATGTTCATGGGCCAACTGCAACACGTGTGACCGAAAAGATGTGGGAACAACAATTTGATGTATAGCATCCCACCCATCAGTAGCATTAGACGGAGACCAAGTTCTTATCAATACCCCATCTCGTATGGAGTAACGTTGCTGCTGTTTTGGGGTACCGGATTTGTTCTCTGCAAGGTTGAAGTATTGCAAGAGGGTTTTGTCCAACTTCTGTGCAGCCACTAAAGCATCCCTATTCACATCTGCTATAGGGGACGGAGGAGACAAAACAAGAGTGTCCGAGTCAACAGGTTGAGAGACCGGGGGATCACACATAAAGGTATCAACCAATGACACTGTGGACCCGGCCCTACGTGCCTGGGCACGAGTCAAAACACAAGCAGGATAAACTGCAGGAGAATCACTTGCCATGGAACTAGATATGCTCTCTGAAGGGCGATCAACCACTATGGGCAAAGGAAATATACTGCTACCTGCGATATCATTCCCGAGAATGAACGAAACACCACTCACCAGTAAGGCAGGACTAACAGCTACACGTATCATGCCAGCGATACCATCCATGTGGAGGTAAATGTTGTGTAAAGGAAGCCTACGAACTCCTAATTCAATGCCTTGAACTAAGACATCTTGGCCACTGTATGTGTCCTCTGACAAGGGCAATACTGTATCCAACAGAAGGGACACTGCAGCGCCGGTATCACGCACACCTGTGATGGTTTTGCGTGCTGGATCAGACTCACATAGGGAAACTGTACCATCACATAAAAAGGGCTCAAATACAGAGTCAGCACTGGAAGAAGGGACTTTAATATTTGTGCAATGTACCTTTTTAGCTGAACGTGCATTTTTCTTCTTAAGAGCTGGACAGTTCGCTATAATGTGTCCTTGCACATGGCAATAGAAACATTCACGCGAGTCCGGAGGGGCAGGTGCTTCGGTAGCTACAGGACTCACCGAAGTCCTTGAGCGGAGGGAGTGAGAAGTAGACTCACTGCGGAGAACAGGTGTCGTAAAGACAGTTCTATGAGTTAACACAAACTCATCAGCACAGATGGCAGCATTCGACAACGTACTAACTTTATGCTCATTCAAATACATCACAACACTATCTGGCAAACAATTTTTAAATTCTTCAATCAGAACTAGCTCCTTGAGCTGTTGCAGGGAAGTCACATGACTAGCAGAAAACCATTTGTCAAATAATACAGTCTTTTCTCTGGCAAATTCTACATGTGTCTGTGTGGGTTTTTTCTTCAATTGTCTAAAGTTCTGACGGTAGGCTTCTGGCACAAGTTCATATGCTCTTAGTACAGCAGCTTTCACAGTGTCATAGTCTACACTCTGCTCAAGTGAAAGAGATGAACACACATCTTGGGCTTTTCCCACTAGCTTACATTGCAGGAGTAGAGGCCATACTGCTCTTGGCCAACTTAGGGTGGTAGCAATGCGCTCAAATATTGCAAAATATGCATCAACCTCATTTTCTCTGAAGGTAGGGACCATGCCGGGGAGGCGGCCTTTCGAGGTTGTGGTAGGGGTCTCTCCAGACCCATACTCAGCCTTTTAAGTGTCACCTCCTTTTCCGCATCTATTTGCAAAGCCCGCAGTCGTAACGACTCTGCCTCGCGTTCCTGTATCTTGATCTCCAACTCTTTCAATTTTATCTCCATAAGTGGATCAAACATGGGAGAACTCCTAGGTCCCATCCTAGGACTAACCACAGCTTCTGATTCAGCTCCAGCTGGGTCTGTGCTCTGGGCCAAACCAAGTGCAATACCTGGAACTTCCTCAGCCACAGGCAGCACACCACGTTCTACTAGAGATGACTCTAGCAGCTTCCTAATGTCCCTCTTGGTAGCAGAGCGAGGTATAACCACATCAAAAAAAATCAGCTATAGACAACAGATCAACCTTACGGCAACGATCTAACAGCTCATATGATGGGCTAAGAACAAACACAGACAGGTCAAATGAAGCCATTATGGAACCCTCAACAATGCAACAATGTGCACACAGCACAACACGCTCACCCACAAAAATGCCTAAGCCAGAACCAAAGGCAATGCCAGCAGAAAAAAAATACACAAAGCAAAAAAGAGGGGAAGAGACAGAAAGAAACAGGGAAGGACGAGCCCCCAATTCTGTTACGACCTATCTAGGCTCTAGGCCGTAACAGGGGTGTGAAGGGGTGGAATATGGATGACAGTGATTCAAAAAAATGTAAAGTATTGGTGTATTTACAAATATTCACAAACAGAATATATTTACAGGACAAAGTGCACATAGGTACAAACATCAGAAGTGACCCAGGCCAAAACAACTAACAAAAACCATACTAGAAAGAAACAGACATAACTACACTAACAGGGTGAAACAAAAGACAACACTACTCTGACTCCCTATGTCCAAAACAGATACAAACCCACAACCCAAACAAAATGGCAGCCACTTCCTACTCACCGTGTGCACACACAAACCACCAATATACATATATCTATATACACAACTCTATACAGTTATATTAAAGGAGCACGCAAATCCAAATCCAAATCACAAGGTCATACACAGTATATCAATATCTCAAAGTTCACAATCTCTACAAGGTCAGCAAGGCTGAATCGCAACAGGGATCCTCTCATTTCCTCCTTATATACCAGGAAGCCGAGGGCGGAGACTTCATGTTCCCAGGGACATCAGGGATTCCTGGAGTGGAACATGGACTGGACAAACCTGTAACAAAATGCTTCACGCGAACACATAACAAGACAGGGTCATAACACTTGTCTTTCTTAGTTCAGGCTTTACCCAACACACTGACCTTTCATTACCATTCAGAAACATAAGACTCCGTCAGTTCCCTAAATGCTCTCTCTTGGATTTTTGTATATACAGTGATGATGACAAATACATCATTCGAGATAGATGTATATACACACACACACACACACACACACACACACACACACACACACACATATATATATACACTCACCGGCCACTTCGTTAGGTATACCTTGCTAGTATCGGGTTGGACCCCCTTTTGCCTTCAGAACTGCCTTAATCCTTCATGGCAGATTCAACAAGGTACTGGAAACATTCCTCAGAGAGTCTGGTCCATATTGACATGATAACATCACACAGTTGCTGCAGATTTGTCGGCTGCACATCCATGATGTGAATCTCCCGTTCCACCACATCCCAAAGGTGCTCTATTGGATTGAGATCTGGTGACTGTGGAGGCCATTCGAGTACAGTGAAATCATTGTGGTGTTCAAAAAACCAGTCAGAGATGATTTGCGCTTTATGACATGGCGTGTTATCCTGCTGGAAGTAGCCATCAGAAGAAGATACACTGTGGTTATAAAGGGATGGACATGGTCAGCAACAATACTCAGGTAGGCTGTGGCATTGACACAATGCTCAATTGGTACTAATGGGCCCAAAGTGTGCCAGGAAAATATCCCCCACACCATTGCACCACCACCACCATCCTTAACCGTTGATACAAGGCAGGATCGATCCATGCTTTCATGTTGTTGACACCAAATTCTGACCCTACCATCTGAATGTCCCAGGAAAAATTGAGACTCATCAGACCAGGCAACATTTTTCCAATCTTCTATTGTCCAATTTTGGTGAGCCTGTGTAAATTGTAGCCCGTTTCCTGTTCTTAGCTGACAGGAGTGGCACCCGGTGTGGTCTTCTGCTGCTGTAGCAAATCTGCCTCAAGGTTCGACGTGTTGTGTGTTCAGAGATGCTCTTCTGCATGCCTCGGTTGTAACAACTGGTTATTTGAGTTACTGTTGCCGTTCTATCTGCTCGAACCAGTCTGCCCATTCTCCTCTGACCTCTGCCATCAACAAGGCATTTGTGCCCACAGAACTGCTGCTCACTGGATATTTTCTCTTTTTGGACTATTCTCTGTAAACACTAGAGATGGTTGTGCATGGAAATCCCAGTAGATCAGCAGTTTCTGAAATACTCAGACCAGGCCGACTGGCACCAACAACCATGCCACGTTCAAAGTCACTTAAATCACCTTTCTTCCCCATTCTGATGCTCAGTTTGAACTGCAGCAGATCGTCTTAGCCATGTCTACATGCCTAAATGCATTGAGTTGCTGCCATGCGATTGGCTGATTCGACATTTGCGTTAACGAGTAGTTGGACAGGTGTACCTAATAAAGTGGCCGGTGAGTGTATATGTATATCTGAGTGTGTGTGTTTCTGTGTGTTACCTCTTATTCTCTCTCTCTCTCTCTGTATAATATTCAGTACATGTCTATCTATCTACTGTCATTGGAGGATTGATGCTGTTCAGGTTAAATGTTCTAAAACTGTCAACTATGACTAATCACCCTCTTGATTTGTTCACTGGTACAACCGAGTCTTCCAAGTGGGCGGCACTCTGCCCCACACTCAACACCAAGGATGCTGAGACATTACTTCACACCTTCATCAGTTTTCCACTTGACTGCCATAATGCCCTTTTTTTATTTGCTTTCTGTTAAATTACACAATAAATCATGAAACAATCAAAACCTCTGCTAGGGTCCTCACTCACATCACATGCCCTATACAAACTGCTCTGGCCATGTGTGCCTTTTTACACTCAGTATAATCTTCTCAAACTTCAGTGTATGAACGTCACATCTATTAATGCACGACAGGACATAGCAGAGCCCTTAAGGATAGGTCTTCAGCTACTCTTGTCTTGTGGTTCTGTTGGTGTAGCGATGTGGCACACACACCCCCCTCCCTTATAGGCGCTGTTGGTATGGTCTGCCGTGTGCCTGTTTCGATGTTGCTGTGGTAATTATTGTAGCCACGCCCTCCTCGTTGGCTTGTCTCCTGTCTCATCTGTCTCGTTTTACCCTCATTAGTACGTAATGAGGGACCCGTACACATCTACAGGACCTCGTCTGAAACATCCGGTTGAATTTCATCCCCAGATTCTCAAATAAAGTTTGCATGGTCCCACAGTAGATGGTCCCACAATACTGCTGAAGTTTTAAACATAAACAAACCATCTACAAAGCATCTTACATGGACCTTTCAAAAATAAAATTTTCCATCCCAAGTCATAGAACCCTACACTAGTTGTGGAACCCACTCTTAAACTAGATATTAACTTTCCTCTTCTTTCGATTATGAATCACAAAACATATCTTCACTCGGTGTTATTTCAAACCCCAAGCACACCCCAAGCACCAGTAAGGTAACCGTCTCTCTACGTGATTTTCTGTCATCCTTGCTGAACTATTATCACACTCTATTCTTCATTTTGTCTTTTTTTGCTTTGTCTGATTCCAGTGTTTTCACTTACTGCTGTTGATTGGTGTTCTTTTATGTCCCTCTTCTGTTATTTGTAGTCTAAATTATGATTTTCATTACCCTTTCAAAGTGGCACTGAGTTTGACAAAAAGTGCTATAATACATAAACCTATTATTATTTGAATTTTCCAACCTTTCTGAAACATTTTTCTTTTACTGTAAAGCATGATCTTCATCAATGTGTTTTATTTGTTAAGGTTTATGCCTAGGATGACATCATTAAATATTGTTGATGAATTCAGAGTTGCCAGTGACCTGAAGGCTTTTTATTGCTGGTTTGATGGCATAGATCTTAGAAGCAAGCAGACAGAATTGACTAGTTTGTGGAATAGCACCAGTGGCTGAAATGGTAGGGACGTCTGAAGACCCAGAAGGAGCTTGTTTCAGGATTTACAGTAAAAAATGTGCTACCCCATCTTGTCATCATGTGCCAGTGCTCACGAGTAGCAGATCAAAAGAGCTGAAGGATTTTCATCTTGTAGCATTAACATCAGATCCCATGAAATGTTTGCAGCTATAGTCCAAGTAACATTTACGTCATAATGTATCCCCCTACCTCGGCCCATTCAGCAGAGGCAGAGGGTGTTTTTTAGCAATAATTATGAACATTTGTTTTTAATTATTTTCAGCTTCATTTACTGATTACTGTAATGAGTTCAATTTAGGATGCAGTGAAATGTTACATTTTATGGACAGCCAACATTTTGGTTAACCATAGCCAGCAAGTTTAAATTAATTCTATAATGTCATCCATCAGAACAATTAGTACAATTAGCCCAACAAGGATGTTTTACAGTATTACCAATGTCATATTCAAATGAATCTCATATACAAATAAATGCCATGCATGTCAACTTAATCACACATTAAAAATATTTTAAAATCACACCTTTTAAATATGCAGATAACATAGCATCAATGGGCGTTTTAAAATCAGATGATGATTCCTTAGTGCACTTTGGTAGAGTGACAGGGAGAATGACCTTCAAGTCAATGTAAAGTTAACAAAAGATATGGTCATTGATTTTAAATGAGCCAAGGCCACAGTGTCCCTTTACTGAGATTGATGGTGAATCCGTAGAGAGAGTCTCACTGTATAAGTGCCTTGGAGTGGAGATTGATAACAAGCTTAGATTTACAGATTGTGAAGCATTTTTCATAGATTGTGAAAATCTTCGCCGGCTGAGTTGTTGTAATATTAATGGCTCTGTTCTGCACCTTTTTTGCTAGATTTACATTACAGAGTGTTATAAGTTTTAGTGTAACATGTTTGGAAGCATGTGTTCAAGACTCAGATTAGCTCCAGGGATTAATTAATCCAGTGCATAATATTATAGGAATGGAGCAATCACCATTTACTCAGATCTACACTAACCTACACTAGTTACAGTAAATAAACTGCAATGTATTAGCAAATATTCTGCTAATTTGTTACATAAGAAATGTCATATAAGCTGAACACTGCAGAGTTGAATTATAAAATCCAGATTCCTTTGTTCCTGCTGCTAGCTGTGAATTCAGCAGTCAATGTGTATTTGGAATCCATGATGACTAACTGCCTCTTTGCTGTTTTTTATACATTGTACATATTCTTGAAATGGTTCCTGTATATCTTGTGGCTTGGTGGTGTGGTGAGAGGTTTGGTAATTGTGGTGAGGGTTTGGTAATTGTGGTAAGGGGTTTGGTAATTGTGGTGAAGGGTTTGGTAATTTTAATGAAGGGTTTGGTAATTGTGGTGAGAGGTTTGGTAATTGTGGTAAGGGGTTTGGTAATTGCGGTGAGGGGTTTGGTAATTGTAGTGAGGGGTTTGGTAAATGTGGTGAAGGGTTTGGTAATTGAAGTGAGGATTTTGGTAATTGTAGTGATGATTTTGGTAATTTTGGTGAGAGGTTTGGTAATTGTGGTGAGGGGTTTGGTAATTGTAGTGAGGATTTTGGTAATTGTGGTGAGTGGTTTGGTAATTGTGGTGAGGTGTTTGGTAATTGTGGTGAGAGGTTTGGTAATTGTGGTAAGAGGTTTAGTAATTGTAGTGAAGGGGTTTGGTAATTGTGGTGAGGGGTTGGTAATTGTGGTAAGAGGTTTAGTAATTGTAGTGAAGGGGTTTGGTAATTGTGGTGAAGGGTTTGGTAATTGTGGTAAGGGGTTTGGTAATTGTGGTGAAGGGCTTAATAATTGTGGTGAGATGTTTGGTAATTGTGGTGAAGGGGTTTGGTAATTGTGGTGAAGGGTTTGGTAGTTGTGGTGAAGTGTTTGGTAATTGTGGTGAGAGGTTTGTAGTCTGTGTTGTGTTTAGCTGATACCATTGTCATATATGACAAGTGTGCAAGATCCTCACAACTGGTCAGAAAGATCACATAAAAGGTCAGCAGAAAGTGGAGGTTTTATTATTATTATTATTATTATTATTATTATTATTGCATCATATTTATTTATATATGCCTTCTTGACTGAGATTGCCTTTTTAGCGTGGAGAGCAGGTTGAGTCAGATAAGGGCAAGTCTGAGTCAAATGTCAGAAGTAACAGTTTGGAACGCAGTGCTATGGTGGTTCACCACACAAACACCATCTGGTCAGTACTGGCTCTGTGGTCACAGCGGAATGGGAGGTGACTGCTGTTTCAACACACTGTGAGTTACATGGCCAGTGAGTACAGGTGCACGGTAGGTCATTTCTGGGAGAAGAAAAAGTTGTAAAAGGGACATAACTCTACTAGTGACATCCCTCTCACACACACGAATGCAATGAACTGATTTACTGTGTGGGTGGATTTTGTGTCTAACATAATAACACAATAAGAGACAGACCGAGATCAGAAACATGCTGGCAGTGGCTCAAAATAGCATAGGGGCTTTTACAGACAACCTGTTATTTGTTTAAATAAAAAACTTGTCCAAAAATCTCTAAATGAACACACACGAGCGCACACACACACACGTATTATATATATATATATATATATATATATATATATATATATATATATATATATATATATATATATATATATATATATAAGCCCTGCTGGACCAGTCACCAGGACAGCAGCACAAATCCCCAGATCTCAGCTAGGGTTGAATGTCCATAACTGAGATTGTAACTTCCACTGTTTATTGTTACTTCTCCATGAGAAATTTGAAACACGGCAGTATTTCTCCATGACAAATGAGCTGTTTTAAACAGCTTTTTTCTTTCTCATGCTGAGAGAGCAAGCACTGGCGGATTGAGAAACCCCTTCCAGGCTCCGCCAGCTTGGATAATTGCTCAGTTATTCTGGGCTGAGGCCCAAGCTCGCTGCTTTTTGCAGCTGGTAACTGGAAATCTTCATACATGTTCAGAATGGCTGCAGTACTCAAGTACTCAGCCTGCTACCTGACTCTCTGAAGCCCACAATCGCACAAAAGGTACTAATGCAGTTTGAAGCTCGTGCACAAAATGACAGTCCTGTTGACAACTCCTAATGTTCCAGCGCTTTTATGCACGTCTCTACTGTGGTTACTCAGAAAGCGTGTCTGTATAGGTGTAATTTTAATAGGTGTCCATATAAGTCATTTTAAGAGTTACAAACCAACAACTAAAATATCAAGGGTTTAAATGAGACGTTGGATTGCAAACAAGTGAAATAGCAACACAAACGTCACGCCCAACTTGTCAATCAGCCAAAGCTCCACCAATCACACCTTGCAGTTCCTAGCTCTGTAGATGAACTATTGTTCTACCAAGTGTGAAGTGAGCTGACCCAGAAATCCCACCACAGTGTGGGTTTGACAGGAGCCTTTATCTGAGGACATGTGGCCAAGTCCTATTAAGGGTCAATGGACTTTTTATTGTTAGTTTGTTAAAGCTATATTCATTCCTCTATAATCAACAAAACATTTTTTTTCCAACTGGTCTACTGTTGGGTATCAGCAGAAAGATGTTAATCGTGAATGCCTATTGAACTTGTCAGCATCCTGGACATAATGAATCCTGACTATAAGATAATATTAAAAGACCTGCTAATAAGAGATAATATTAGAAAGACAAGGCAAACAGAAACACTGATGTTTTCTCCACAGCAAGGTCTCTACATCTATCGAACTATTGAAACTATTGGTTATTTTTGCACATTATACTAGTTTATCATTATAAGCACTACCTGTCCCATACCTTGTCTAAAAGCTTTTGTTGCAAACGCTTCAATGTATTTTTGTCCCCAAGGCATCTGTGCTGAAACCTGAGGCTGAGGAAAACATTGTGGTTCTTTACTTCATCCACCACAGAAGACCACATGGCTGATTTACACGTAGCTGGTGTACACCAGTCCTCCACCGAGACTCCTTAATGACTTGAATAGGAAGTCATTAAGATATGAGCATCTGCTAAATGGTGTAAATGGAAATTGAAATGGAAGTCATTATTGAAGTCTCCCGTGCGGGAAGCTAAGAGCGTTGGTGGATACGTGGCCATCAGAGATCATCTGTGCCATGTTCAAGTCCAACCTAATCCCACCCAAGATGGGCTGCGTTGGCTTGTGGTTATCACCTATAGTAAAGCTGGATCAGCAGATCCATTATACTGTACACCAAGCTACATTTGATCTTCATGCACTTTAAGGCTACACTGACATGTCAAGGTGTACAGGATGCCAATAGAAATATGAGATACATGATTTTACTTTGTAGTTGTCACGGTCACAGCTCCGGACCCTTCCCTGTGGGCGTGCCGTTACGTTGTCTGCGTGTCGTTATGTCCATGTTTATACTTCCGTGGGCGTGGGTTGTTTGTGAGCGTGTTCGTTTGTTACACCTGTGCCTTGTCTCGAGGTCACGTGGGTCTGTGTTATTCACCTATTTAATGTGCGTTAGCGCGGTGTCTTGTGCTCGTCTTTGTCTAAAGTTTCGTGCCTGTGTGAAAGGTGTATTTTTCTGTTCGCACTCCGCACGGAGCTTCGTGTTTGTGTTCAGCAATAAACGTTCTTCATTGCACAGTTCGACGTTCGTCGTGCCTCTCTACCGAGCATCACAGTAGTGTTGTAATTTTGATCCTGATTATGAGTACTGACTGCTCCTGATGCGGTTTACAGTTTGACATGTATACTACTCTGAATTATTAGTGACTACATTGTAACCTGATACTTGATGTGGGTAATTATCATAACTCTTAAGTTAAGATATTTCTGTTTAATTTGAACCCATTACATAATAGATTTTACAATCTGTCCAAAGATTGCTTTCTGATGGGATAATAGTGAGGACCTATGAAAGGGAGGGGGAGAGAGAGAGAGAGAGAGAGAGAGAGAGAGAGAGAGAGAGAGGAGGGAGGAGGGAGGGAGAGAGAGAGAGAGTGAGGAGATGGGGAGAGAGAGGAGAGGAGATGGGTAGAGAAAGAGGAGAGAGAGAGAGAGGAGCGAGAGAGAGGGGAAGAGAGAGAGGGGAAGTGAGAAAGAGAGGGAGCAGGTGTGAGAGAGAGGAGATGGGAGAGAGAGAGGAGAGAACTTGTAATTAAAATAAAATAACACTTAATGAGTGCAGATTGGAAATTTAGGTATAACAGCAGCCGAATAACACAGAGAGAAACACGTCATAGTAAAATACTATGAACAGACAAATTAACCTAAAGAGAAACACAAATGTAAATAACTAGAAACATAGTGAGATATTTTTGATGATGGATTGATGATAAAGATGATGGATGGATGGATGGATGGATGGATGGATGTGCAAATATTCAGATGCACTGAAACTGGCAGCACTCAAAAAATCCTGCCCAAATATGCCAATGTCTAAATATAGTGAAATGCCAAGATACACAGACGCAGCTCGATGTCCTGTGTGACTGTGCTGATATATACACATTACAGATGAACACCTGTGAAATATGTCAGATATAGATTGCTAGATATGAGGAAAAATATGGCATTATGGTAACAAAACAATAACCAGTGAGTGTATTTATCCAGCTAGAGGATGGAGAGAGTACAGGAGTCATTGTGAATGGAGAAAAGACCTGTGTGTGTTCGCTGGATGAGGGGAGGGTGGGGTTATGGGGGTTGGTTTCTGCTGGGAGGGTGGAGCAGGGGAAGAGCTCACGTCTCCACCCAGGCAGAAGGAGCCTGCTGCTCCCTGGGATCCACTGGGCACTAACTCTGGCACGGAGGGGGTGTGTGGGTTTGTTCACGATGGCTGAGAGCTTGGCCGGTGTTCTCCTCACAACAACCCTCTCCACCGGGTACAGACTGAGCCCCAGGACTGAGACAGCCGTCCTGAGGATCTTATTGAGTACATTAGTCGTGAGGTGATGTTTGTGCCTGAGCACCCAGCAGTATAAGAGATAGCACTCGACACTAGAGACTGCAAGTAGTCTTCAGCTACGCTCAAAGACCTCAGTCTCCACCGAAAATAGATCTGGCTCGGTCTCCTCTTGGACAAGATGTACCTCTGGTTCAGGAATCTGATGTCCATCAGTGTCATCAGCGCTTTCATCCTGGATGATAACTGGGGTGGGAGCAACCTTCACTTTCCTATTGAAGTCCTTCCACCATTTATTCCCTCTTCCTGGTGTTGAGGTGCACATGGCTGAGCAGATACCTCCCCACAGAGATACCTCTCCTGAATTCTCCCCCATGCCCCTGACTGTTCTAGCTGTACCTACAGGTGCATCAGGCAGGTTATCAGTGTTAACGGAGATATTCCTTCATGCAGATTTAAAAAGTATTGAGGTATATTATTTTTAGGGGCCTGTAAACAAATGAAGACATCTGTTTTGCCCAAACAAAGTCAAAGTTTTGTTCCATTACTGAGAAACAGATGTATTTATTCTTATACACGATTTCAAAGGTATCCAGACAGATACCTTTTAGTTTTCCAGAAAGATTCTGCAGGACTTAGGTAATGTCACAGTAAGAATAATATTACTAGCGTGAGCATACATTTAGTTAGAATATTTTCATTAATTGTAATATATTTTCAAATACGAAACTACACCATGTTAAAATGTCGGTTGCCATAAAGGCAAACACTGCATATGCTGATCTCAGACACCATCTGTGGTGATACGGTTTAAATGTGGAGCATGTGACTTATTGAAGATTAGATCTGGGAAGAGAGACACTAAACCTGATATATGTGAGGCCCTTACATATCAAGGAATGAATGAACTCCATTTATTGAAGCATTGAGAAATATGTTACACTGTATAGCATGAATGCACCATATTTTGTTTATCCCATTTTCATGGAAACTGTAAAATATTACTATATATATATATATGACTCCCTCCA
The DNA here is from genome assembly GCF_052324685.1 of Brachyhypopomus gauderio. Lineage (NCBI taxonomy): Eukaryota > Metazoa > Chordata > Actinopteri > Gymnotiformes > Hypopomidae > Brachyhypopomus > Brachyhypopomus gauderio. The sequence goes on along the minus strand of NC_135230.1, from coordinate 6,727,846 downwards.
ACCTTCCAGTGGTGCAGGTGGCCTTACAGAGTCTGACCTGCTTCCCACAGTAGTGTGTCCCTTCTGGGACACCGTGGTTTCTCAGGTCAGAGCAATACTTACCAAAAGCCTTTCTTCTCAGGATCCTCCTATAATGGAACTCATTATAGAAGAACTCCAGAGAGACTTGAGTCATGAGCCTGAATGTACAAGTAAACTTTAATGCCATAATATATATATATATATATATATATATATATATATATATATATATATATATATATATATATATATGTGTGTGTGTGTGTGTGTGTGTGTGTGTGTGTGTGTGTGTGTATGTCTGTGTGGGGGTGTATGTGTGCACGTGTGTGTGTATGTCTGTGTGGGGTTGTATGTGTGTGTATACATATATATATATATATATATATATATATATATATATATATATATATATATATATAGAGAGAGAGAGAGAGAGAGAGAGAGAGGGAGAGAGAGAGAGAGGTTGTAAAAATTGCAGTGTAGCTCACAAGGCTTCCATAGAGTCGGGACATATCAAACAGATGTCCTTCAGATGTCCAAAGACCTCTTTGCTGGAGTCTCTCTCTCTCTCTCTCTCTCTCTCTCTGTCCCTTTTTCTCTCTGTCTCTCTCCCTCTGTCTCTATCTCTGTCTCTCTCCCTCTCTCTCTCTCTCCCTCTCTCTGTCTCCCTCTCATGTGTGTGTTTGTGTGTGACCTCTGTCCAAAATGTTTTGTGCTTTGTGTGTGTATAAACCTTTTACCATTTCAGTGAGTGATTATATCTTATATTCTTTCTAATGTTCAGTTCTTCTACCAGATGCCTTGCAGTTTAAAGGTATGGCTCAGTATTTTCTCTGTTGCTAGGATCAAGTGCTTCTCTGCACTGAGATCGAAGGTGTTTCTGCTGGGATCTGCTGGGATCCAGCACGTAAGGTTCTGCCCCCAGCGTCTCCAGCACAGACTGTTCTTCCCCTTGTATGTCCTCCAGCAGTCCCTGGTGTTTCTCCAGCTCCTCAAATTCCTTCATTTCGATTCACTTCCATCACTAAGTTTCCATCACTATCTACTATCTGCTGGTTCCTGCACCTTCTCTACTATCACACGGTGTGGTGGGCTTGTCATTACATGTATATTTAGTATTGTACAGATTGGGCAATGTGAGTTATTTAATACTGCACAGGTATTGGTCAATGAAATATCTTCCATGCAACACAAATTAGCAAATTCATTACTCAAGTGACTATCACAGGTGAACATATTTGCAGCAGGTTTGGCTGCAATGAAATCAATAATTTATTACCAATGTCTACAAAGCATTTAAATACTGCAGAGTGCAGACTTCCCAGGACTAGACAGTGTAACACCATGACATATGCCACTTCACAATGTAGTCACTTCTTTCATGTCCTCTTTGTGATTTAACTCTTCCATCTTTCAGCCCTGCCCCTTGTCTCCTTGATCACTGGAAAAGTGCAAATGAACTTATAATGTCCAAATACATACTGCTAAACTCTGCCATACCTGGTTGTTACAGAGATAACGGGCATTACCTCAATAAGAGAAGAGATGCAATCCTGACATTTATCTGTGTAGGATGTGTGTTCAGCAGTGGAGTGGATACTCTGAGTCTTTAAGCCGAGGCATCGGTCACCAGAGTGCTGGGGAATTGGAGTTCTGAAGAGTTGACCTTTATTGGGAGAGTGGACCGAGCTGCTCTCATTTATAAAAGATAAGTCACATCCCGCGGTCCCCTGCGCAGTCGCCGTAATTATCTGTCGGACAGCCCTGCCTATTGTGACATTGCTATATCGCACAGTGATTCCTAATGAATAAATGTAATTATCTTTAGGTGTTCTGAGCGGACCGCAGGGACTGAGGGTATAATTTAGTGTGAAATACGTACTAAAAAGAAGTGCTTCCTTTACAGGAAAAATGCACTTAAGTTAAAGAGGAAAAGAATGAGGCTATGGCGTCTTTTTCCAACCACCATTATTTATTGATTTTTGTCTAAAGCACACAAATCTGGAGGGGGTGTGTGGGAGCAGCGGGGACTTTGCCCCAGAGGGACTCCAGTTAAACGTACTGAATCAAAAGATAACAGCAATAGCTCTGAGTCTAATATCTGGTGTATTTCCAAGTCTGCTTGGGCTGCTTGGAAGGTGAAAGTTGAGTCTTTGGTCAGGCGGAATCTAGAAGGTTCCGCATGAATACAAATGGCAGTGTTTTAAGCAAACAAACACAGCCTTTAAGGAATGACCTCCTGAAAGTGCCTTATGAATATAAATTGCATCTAATTTCCACAACCCAGTGATTAAATATTAGAGCCGATAATAGATTAGGTTCCCAGTTGTCTATACGAATGCAAATTGTAAGTGGTTTCCTGAGAATGTCGGTGGAGAAATTGATGATTTAAGTGGTCCAGGTCAACACTTGGCGGTCAAGATGAGCGTTGCTCTGCAAGGGGCCAGTTATTCACTTTGGGTCAGTCGATTACTAATCTAGATGCCTAACCTTTTGGGTTCACTAGATCCCTAACCTTTTGGGTTCACTAGATCCCTAACCTTTTGGGTACACTAGATGCCTAACCTTTTGGGTTCACTAGATCCCTAACCTTTTGGGTTCACTAGATCCCTAACCTTTTGGGTTCACTAGATCCCTAACCTTTTGGGTACACTAGAACAGTGTACTGGAGGCAGACAGAGCTGTTCAAACACTAGAAATGCAACAAAAACACACTCTAAAGCTTCCAATTTGTAGCATTGTTAACGCTAGGTGTAGATCACAGATGGAATGGAATGAGTCTGTGCATGTGTGTGTGTGTGTGTGTGTGTGTGTGTGTGTGTGTGTGTGCACGCGTGTGTGCAACTGTGTGAGGAAATTCAGGCTCTTAAAAGTGATAAACAGCAGGCTGTAATTCTCAGGCACGACTTGTGTGTGTGTGACTTCATTGATTCATTTAACTGAAATTTACCTTTTAAGCAAAGTTGAGTATGTTTCAAATCCAAATCAGTCTCCATTCAAAGCACCACAGACCTGGACCAGGTGGGATTTATAGCAGCTAAACCTCTAGTAGTGCCAAAGAGATCAAATTCAATTACAATGCACAATTCTTGTGCACGCCAAAGTAATATAAATCAGTATCCAATACATACTTAATCACTTTCCTTCCGTTGCACCTTGCTAGCGGGCCCAGTTTCTGTAATGAAATGCTGTCACACGGGCCCTGTGCTGAAGGCATGTCTCAAGAGCACAGCAACTCTCCAGGCTCTACCTCACTAAGGACTCGCCATTTTGAACTACACCATGTGTCATCCTGCCAACTCCAGTGTTATGTATAAGAACGATCTAATTATCCGGAGGAAATGGATTGCTAAAGTGTGTGCCACTGTCCAAAAAAAGGTCATGATGAATAATTACCCTGGACATTTCATATTGTGAAAATGCATACAGAAGACGTCATCACACCGTTTGTGAGTAGAGTGATAGAAAGATTTCCATGTCAGCCACTGGCCACATTAATTAAAGGCGATGAGAGCTTGCAGTCGGGTGTCTAGTAAAGGGTTAACCGCTACACGGGCGTGACGTTCAAACCGCACACTGTGTGTCATCTCCCTCCAGTGCCCCAAATGATGGACCACAAGTGCTGTACGCCAGTGTCTCCACCTGAACGTCTAATGGGAGGCAATGGTGGCTTTCGTAATGTGGGCTGAGAGGAGAGAGGGAGGGAGGGAGAGAGAGAGAGAGAGAGAGAGAGAGAGAGAGAGAGAGAGAGAGAGAGAGGGACGGGAAGACCTGGGCGAGAGAGCAATTCTGCTTGTGCAACTTCCTCTATGTAATAACCATATTTTATCTCACTTTATTATTCCTTTTCTTTTAAAGCGTTATGCTGACAGTGACTGAGTGAGGTAAACCCAACGGTCTCTCTCTCTCTTTCAACGTTCCTTCTTATCAGCTCTAATTTGTGGCCATTACGGCAATTCCAAGGGTCATTAGTCCCACAGTCTCAACAAAAGGAGACCAAAATAAATATGACGCCAGCTGTCAGCCATCAGCGCCATGGACTGGAGTAGAGTCCCCCTGCTTGGGGACAGAGAGGCGAAGGGTAGAAGACATACATACAGATAAGGGGGCAGGGGGGCAGGGGAGGGTGGGGGGGACAGGAATGCCAAACATGCTAAGCTTCTTATAGCCAGCGAGGCCGTGATGAGTTTTGTAGCTACTGTAGAAAGACTGGGGCAGAGAGCGAGACGCAGAGGGAGCGCGAAACGAGACGAGACAACAGTGAGAAAATGAGCGAGCCGAACAATAAAGGTGTAGAGGGGACAGCACACACGGCAAAAAAAATAAATAAATAAAGTCCCCTCCGGAAAGGCAAGGTGGGTGTGAGCTGTAGAGGTTAAAGAGGGCAAAAGAATGTACGGTGCAGAAATTGCGGGCAGCAGCAGGTGGATATGATGCCGCAGGAGCTGGGACGAACGAGGATGGAGGAGTAATAACGCCAGGCGCAATGAAAGCGGGCCGGGGAGAGACAACAAACAAAATGAGACGCTGCCACTGCGGATGACACGCCGAGAAGCAGCAAGGCAGGGTGGAGTTATGCGGTACAGACGGCGGCTGGACTTTCTAACGCCCACCTATGGCCTCGTATGAGGACACGTGTACACAGGGGGCTGGCTGGGGGGAATGGCATTGGATCTGGTCGTCAAAAGGTCCTTACGTTCACCAGTGTGGAAGGCAATATGCTCATGTTCACGTGTTACCTGCGGCTCACGTCACTCACGTGTGATAAATCAAAGATCGATTTTAGCTTGTCATGAAAATGTACGTTAGTGCAATAAGGAATAATAAAACAATGTTTCTGCACAGTGCATTGCTATTGTGATGATAGCAACCATGATTAAGACTGTGGGCTGTGGGCTTTTTACTCACTGAAATATACATACCAATGGGACTCAAAAAAATCTTCACCAATAACGGACGTGACTCTCATAGCAGAACGATGAGCAGAAGCTCTCTTCCGCATCACAGATGTTGCTTGCACTCCGCACAGATTTGATGTGAGAGACACAGACCTCCCAGTGGTCTGCCCAGTTATGTGAAGACCGTGAAGGTGCATAGACCGCTCCTCTAGGTCCCGCTGGTGCAGGAGCACGCTGTTGCGACAGCAGTCTTGGGATATTTGCGAGAGATCTCAAAAACGGAGCCCCAAGCAAGACATCTCAGCAACAGTCGGTCCACGTAACATCGCACACAACACTGACTTCCACCAACCCTGCGATTAAGAAGAAGCACAGGTCCTTTATCCACATCTGTCTGTCTGTGCTTCAGACAATATATCGCACGAGACATTATGCAAAGCTTTGGGTTTCCTCATTGAAACGAGGATGCTGAGATAACCCAGATCCAGCGATCACCATATCTTGGGAAATTAGCTCCATTACCCTCTATGATCTCAGCAGCTGGAAAAGAGTGATAACGTCCAGCTGCAGACTGCAAGCCAGCGCGCACGTATGTGGTATAAATTACTACTTGATGTCTCGGAGCCTGGCGGCATTACAACAGCAAAAGTAAAGCGAGACTTCTATCTCTTCAAGCAGCGAATGCCGTCATGTGGGCAGCCCAGCACAGAGGCTCATTAGAGCTGATAGTCAGAATGAACCGATGCATGACGTGAACGTCACAGAACAATCAATTCCCACCAAAAGCTAATTAAACTGACAGTAATTGTCAGGACATATGTTTTTGTCTTTTCACAGCTCATTGTCGACTCCAAAATTCAAGCCTTTTGCAAACACTTTCAGAGTTTAAAGATGGTTGCTTAAGAACAATTGAAATGATCTCTTCCTCAAAAGACACTTCCAGTTCAGCTGAAACCAGTGGGTGCGTGGCCAAGTGTCATTAGCAAACCAGAGAGACAGCCCAGATGAACCAGTGGGGGTGTGGCCAAGTGTCATTAGCAAACCAGAGAGACAGCCCAGATGAACCAGTGGGGGTGTGGCCAAGTGTCATTAGCAAAGCAGAGAGACAGCCCAGATGAACCAGTGGGGGTGTGGCAAACTATCATCTTAAAGAGAGAGAGACAGCCTAGGTGAACTAGTGGGGGTGTGGCCAATGATCACCTACAGGACAGAGAGACAGCCCAGGTGAACCAGTGGGGGTGTGGCCAACGATCATCAACAGGACAGAGAGACAGCCCAGATGAACCAGTGGGGGTGTGGCCAACGATCACCTACAGGACAGAGACAGTCCAGGTGAACCAGTGGGGGTGTGGCCAACGATCATCAACAGGACAGAGAGACAGCCCAGATGAACCAGTGGGGGTGTGGCCAACGATCACCTACAGGACAGAGACAGTCCAGGTGAACCAGTGGGGTTGTGGCCAACGATCATCAACAGGACAGAGACAGCCCAGATGAACCAGTGGGGGTGTGGCCAACGATCACCTACAGGACAGATAGACAGCCCAGGTAAACCAGTAGGTTTGCACCTGTGTGGGGGAGTGTCACTCCCCTTCATAATGCACATTTACGCCACAAGCTCCTCTTGCAAAACTACCTGAATCGTTCATGATCCCACATACAGCCACACGATCTCTTGCCATCTGGGAAGATGCACCAAAACCATTAAGTTCCTTACAGAGTTTCATTTACACTGTTATATAAGCTGCACACAGACTACTTTTAATTGTGTCAAAGTGTCATTTTGTCTGTGTTGTCCCATGAAAATATCTACTTAAATATCTTCAGAAATGTGAGGGGTGTACTCAATTTTGTGATACACTGAATATAACATACACTGTATCCCATTTAACAAACACTATATTTGGTGTACTATAAACATTTTGACTATAAACTCACAGTATGATACATCCTTTGCACATTCACACACTTTATTTGCTGACATGCACTGGTCAGGTTTGCCCTGTGTCTTAACACTGGACCCGTCTTTCATATGCATTGCTTACACTTGTGTTACACTCTTATGTTATATCATGGTCCTTCAGCAATCTTATTTTGTTTCACTTGTATGTAGCGGGAATGACAATGAAAATACTCTTGAGCTCTTGTCAGTAGGTTGCCAATAACACACCCAGGTGCAGGCGGTCTTAAATCCGGTGTCTTTCTAACTTCCTGTGGCATATGTAAACCCCAACAAAACGTTCTACTGCTCTATTGAAGTACTAAAGTTCACAGCGGCCATTTCACAGCAGTAATCTACTGGTAATCCCCAGGATTACCTGCACCTCAGTTGGTGGCATGTTTTCCATATAGAGCTCCTAAATTCTGGAATAAGCTCTTGGTAAAGTCACTCTGAATAAAGTTTGTCTGCCAGATGTTTTTAAATCCTGGCCTTCGTGAGTTTGTTGAGCATCTCAGTTTAATCTAAAAGGATCTAATATTAGTAAATCTAAAATTATTGTCACAATATGGGGGCCCCCTGCCGGTCTCTTCCGTCCACAGCGACAATAGTTTATGTTTTCCTGTTGTTGCATTGTGTTCATCCCTCAGGTGGGTGGGGCCTATTCGGATCTCCGACACCTGAGGGTCGTTTGTCATCTATATATGTCTTATCTCTGTACCAGTTGACTGCCGGTTATTGTTTCCTTAATTTGGAGTGCATCATGGGTTTTGTGATGTGCACCTTCTCTATTAAATTCCTCCTTTTTCCCTGAGACTGGCATGATCGCTTCATTTTATTTTGCACTCCTCGTCCGTCACAATTTTAATTGTTGTTGTGGTTATTAATATTACATTTATATTTATGGCATTTAGCAGACGCTCTTATCCAGAATGACTAACAAAGTGCTTATTAACCATAGAGAGTTGGTGTTTAGTGACTTTGTTTATTTGTTGCTTAATTAAGTCTACTGCAACATTCTATCAAACATTCTTTGATTAAAAGGGGTCTAAGTTGTCTTAAAATGATCAAACTTGTTCAAATACACCTGTTAGGAGTGTGATAAGATCATTTTATGGTTCATAAATAAATACCTGACAACCAGCAATCTAATCTAACTTGCACAAAGAACCGACATCTCAGAATGATCATGTGTAATATTTGTAGATTTAATGCCGGTAGTTCCTTCTACACAGCAAAAATTTTGCCAGTCAGAAGCCAGTACCTCCACATCACCCAAGAGGCTCGTGTGGTAGAGTATTGTGGTATTTCACTCATACGAGCTGTGAGATCCCGAAGGAGAAGTCTCAGGTGCTGTATTTCAGCTCAGAGCCTGGGCTCCTGATGGGTGAAGCACCTGAGCTGACCATCCTTGACAAACGGCCCACGGATTTACACACGGGCAGGCAAATAAATCCAACTGCCAAACCACAAACGCCATGGAGGAGCTTATGATTGAGGGCACTTGTAAAAATGACACCTTTCAAATCCCTGCCTCAGTTCTATCAATCATTATTTATTGCTCAGGTCTCTACCAAATCTTTTTTAATCAGTGTCACTCTAGCACAACAGAAGATGGTCTAATGGACAAGAGTGGATTATTCATTTGTTCAAGAGTACAGATCATACCTGAAACAAAATGAACTTGACATGATTTATTGAAATATCATGAAGGCTAAGAACAGAGAAGTGGTCCTATGATTCAAACAATTTGGCTCTGGATACCGGGCAGAACTTTGCTGGCCAGCAGCGTACATATCCACAAAACAGAGAGGAAATGTGATCTGAAGAGCAAAATAAAAGACCCGAAAATAGCCTGAAAACGTGAGCTGGATGACAAAATAAAAGACCTGATAACAGCATGGTTTTGTGAGCTGAAGAGCAAAGTAAAAGAAGTAGAAACCAATACTTTCCTTCTGAACACACGCATATGTAAATGATCAGCTGACACAGCATGTATGACAAGCACTGCAAGGTGCGTCGGTCTGAAGCAAAAATCGCCAATTCCAATCCAGCATCCCCAGCATCCGTCACACTGACTACTGACAAACATGATCCATGTGTTGCTGCAGTGCCCAAAAGTGGCTGGACACTTGCAGTGATTCCTGCAAGTAGATGCTTCACACGCAGTCCATAATTAGACTTTTCACACGGCCCCTAATTATGCAGACTTTTCACACATAACCCCTAATTTGACTTTTCACATGTAATACATAATTAAATGCTTGTCGCACGCAATCCATAATTAAACAGACTTTTCACATGTGATCTTGATCTTGATTTTTTTTACCAGATTTGGCCAGCTTGCCCCCCAAAAAGTGCAGTCTGGGTGAAATAAAACGAGGACGTGAACATATTTTTAGAATCTCTTAATCAAAAGATGGAATGCTTTTAAAACCTTTAAGAAAAAAGTATCTTAGATGTCTTGCCGTCAAAGTTTTTCATTGAGGGATGATGGTAGGGTGGGCCATTTTGAACAAATGTCACTCCACCGTTTCACTGCCCCTGAAGGTTCTGCGATCATCTCCGTCATGCAGTGACACCTTGCACAGCTGTTCCTAAGGCACTGCCCCGAGGGACAAAAACAAACTGAAGACGATACTGCAATTGACTCAGAGACACTCCTGACTGGCCAATACGTGCACTGGGATAATCTGTACTGCATTATTAAAGCAGGAGTGGGCGCTGACCCTGGTCACTTGTTTTTTATGGTATCATACTTCATTTCCTAAAGTTCCCGTGAAGTGGAAAGAATAAAACGATCAAAATTCTACCCTGTGCAGATAACATGTATTCACATATAGTTGTGGCGAATTATGTGTGTATATTTTAATAACAGCAACTGAATCAAACTTCACTAAACAAAGCATTTTGTCTGTAATAAGGATTTTTGTTATGCAACAGTGGTTAATGCGTGTAGTTTAGTCTGTTTCTACCGTTATGAAGTTTACATTCTGGAAGTTTAGGCAGACATCCACCGTGAAATGAACCTTACTGTGTGCTCTGCTTTCTCATATCAATTTGAAGGAAACACCGTCTCGCGTATGACGTTAATTTCATTTCACGTGGTGCAATGTTTAAGACAGTAGGGGTGTGATCATAAATTTGCATACAAGCCAAGGGTGACAAACTCAAATCCTGCAGAGGACGGCAGCACCATGAAGTTCCTCCTCCACTGCAACACGGCCTACCTCAACGATCTCAAGAAGTAGTTGCTAATTAGCTGATAAGTTGAATCTGGTATATTGTGATGTGGTGATGTGGGCCTTCAAGACAGTCTCCATGGAGATTAACCTGCCAGTCTCCTGGGGAGGCAGTACCATTGGAGTGAATGAGAAACGTGTCTGAATTATGTGGCTGTTATGTTTGGAATGAACAATTATGCTCTGTGTGCACATGCAACTAATGAGTCTCACTGCACTCAATTTGCACCGAACGCATTCATCATCGCAAAAGTACCCAGATGCTATTGCACACAGTTGTCTGTCTCTTACTGGAGCATGTTTACCATTGTTTTACTCATTATACACTATGATTATACTGAGGTTTGTATGTATCCAGTTTCAGAGAGACACTGATAAATATATATTATGAATTCATGTAATGGTCAACATTAAATGCAGCCCTGTGCCTGAAATATTTGGTCAATAGATGTCCCTGTCAGTTATGTATTACCATATGTATATCGTATCATGTTACCAACATGAGATCATGTAACAAATAAACAAATAAGATGGCCAAAATTTTATATACAGATGTGTTTTGTAGCCACACATTAAATATTATGTATAAAATACTGATATTAATGCTCTTTGTGGACGTAATCGTTATTTCATGTTGATTCCTACAGAGAACAAAATCTGTCACCAAAACCAGCAGTAACACCACTGCTGTCATCACGTGTGACGGTGCCCTCACTGTAAAGGTTCTGCTTTCTCACTATGCTGTGTCTTCAGGAAACACCTGTCACGTGGCCCCTATCCCCCCTTCGGCTCACGTGGCTGTCACCTGTCATGTGGCCCCTACCGCCCCCCCCTTCAGCTCACGTGGCTGTCACCTATCACATAGCCCCTAACGTCCCCCCTTCAGCTCACGTGGCTGTCACCTGTCACGTGGCCCCTAACGTCCCCCCTTCAGCTCACGTGGCTGTCACCTGTCACGTGGCCCCTAACGTCCCCCCTTCAGCTCACGTGGCTGTCACCTGTCACGTGGCCCCTAACGTCCCCCCTTCAGCTCGCGTGGCTGTCACCTGTCACGTGGCCCCTAACGTCCCCCCTTCAGCTCACGTGGCTGTCACCTGTCACGTGGCCCCTAACGTCCCCCCTTCAGCTCATGTGGCTGTCACCTGTCACGTGGCCCCTAACGTCCCCCCTTCAACTCACATGGCTGTCACCTGTCACGTGGCCCATAACGTCCCCCCTTCAGCTCACGTGGCTGTCACCTGTCACGTGGCCCCTAACGTCCCCCCTTCAGCTCTCGTTATTCTGGTTGTTCGTCCTCCAGGGCCCTGGGGTGCATTAATTCTCAATAGAAAAGACACAGTGTCGATCGTACCAAGAAACAAAGCACAATTTATTGAACAATCAGAAGGACACCAGCCGGAGCCTCCGTCAGATGGTGGTGCCATTGCATGTGGCTGTTCGCTTAGTTTTCAGGTAAACGTGTTTTGGTTGGTTGCTACGCCCCACACAGGTGGTAGTAGTTTTGTGTGATTTGCCACACCACCTGTGTTATGATGGGGTGTTCTCCATCCACCCTTTCCATATGGATGACCATTACTGTTATAGTGGTGTTCCGTAGTTCTGGTTAGTTCAGGTTTATGTTTCGTTTTAATTTGCCTCGTTCAACGCTTCGATCGGAGACTCACTGTCTTTTCTTCCTGCACTTTCTGTGAGTGTGTAGTGTGGTGGCTGGAGTGTTTGACTGTAAGTCACAAAGTCATGGTCTCGACTCAAGTTAAATGCCAAAACGTACTTCAATTTATTATCCTTGAGGTCGCTGCACTTCCGTGGCAGGGTTAACTTTGGATGCGTTCAGTTACAAAACAACATACAGTTCAAAATGCAACGCATGTTGCTTACCTTAAGCCAGTGGTTCCCAAACTTTTTCTGCCGTGCCCCCCTTTAGTAGATGAGAATATTTTTGCGCCCCCCCCCCCGCCCCCCCTTGACTAGGGATGTGTTGAAAACTTACAAAAACAATAGGTTCACAACTTTGGTCAAACATGAAAAAAATAAACTGCAAGAAACCTTTTAAATTGTTCAAGAATTCTAAATATAATTTAAAATAAATAAGGAGATGAAATAAGAGAAACAGCAATACATATGCACATGGACGTAATTTTGATTTCAAAAGTGGGGGGACATAGATTCGTCGCTATTTAAATATTTGGTTTTAACTGTAAAAACTGGGGGGGACCAAAGCCGGCTTTTGAAAAAGTGGGGGGGACATGTCCCCCCCGCCCCCCCCCCCCCCCCCCCCCCCCAAAATTACGTCCGTGCATATGCAGCTAGTTTGCAAGCGCAGACATCACGCAGAGCACAAAGCATGTAACGGCCAGAAATATGTGTACTGTCTCTTTAAGGGAGCGAGTTGAGCGCGCGTATGGAATATTGTTGTTTTATTTAGCTATTTTATTTCTGTAAGTAATGCATTAAATGAGCTTTGGACAACTCACCAGTTCATGTATGAACAATGAAGTATTGCTGGAGCCCAGGTTTATTTTGGTAAACCAGCAAATAAACGGACTAAGTGGAATACCACCAGCGCGAGTATTAAGGTTGAACTAACACCAAAAAGCAAGCAATACAAGCATAGAATTAGACTGAATAGATCTGTTTTTATGGATCGGTCACATTGTCCCCGATACCCGATCTAGAATTTTTTCAGATATTAATATCGGAATCGGTGCATCCCTAATATTGACACATGTGCACGTTTTACTTTCAAGCTCCGCGCCCCCCCTGCAATAGCTCCGCGCCCCACCTAGGGGGCGCGCCCCCCACTTTGGGAACCACTGCCTTAAGCAGACATTAGATATGTCTCATTAGTTATTTTAAGTGCAGCAGATGAAGGAGGACAATTTTGATTTTAGATGTTACCATAACTGAAATTAGCTACATGTGTTATGTAAATATAAGAAAACTGACATTATATTGAAGCAAAAGTATCTACGTTGTAGTTATTTAGTATGAGTAAATTATAATGTCTAATATAAGAACTAGTACAAAACCCCTGGAAAATCCAGGAAGCTGAAATATATGTCTATAAGCAGAGGGTGACCCACAAGGGTTAGGTTTATAATTAAAATGCAGCACCAATAAATGGACAATGACCACATAAATATACTACATATGAGAATACAGATGGCCAGAGCCATTTCTCATTCCAAACAGTGAAAGGTCATCCTATATATGCCTGGAAAGAATAACTAATGTGATTAAGATCTAGTGTGACACAAGCAATCGTATAGCAGAATGAGGGTCAAGCCAGATCCCCAGTCCCACTCTAAAACAAGGCAAAGCTGCAGACCACTGCTTGTTGTGGAATGTCTTGCTATAGAAAAGGTTGTGGTAATCAATTCCTCACATGCCCGACCTGCTGCCCTCCCGTGTCAGTGTGCGTATTCCCTGATGGACCAGTGTGCATGCATCTGTGTGGCTGCTTAAGAGAGAATTTATTTCACTTTTACATCCTAGTGTCTGACTTATGGCTCCGCCCCCCTCCAGGACCATTCCAGCAACCCCCTTCACGACTGCGGCGTGACCTCCCGCTTCCTGGTCGTCTTATTTATTGATATTTCCTCATATTTGGGGAGTATGTATGAGAGAAGGCGATACTGGACCATACTGCAGGTGTCAGCAGCGAGTGGCACTGAATTTATATATAAGATTTACGGCCCGGTTAACCCGGCCGCTGTTTAAGATGAGGTATTTGCTTGAATGCTCTCAATCATGGAAAATGAGAGTGTTGATATTTATTTACCAATAGAGTACAGAATGTCTACAGTTCTACACCACAGAAAGGATTCCACATTGTCTTTAAAGATATGCACATATTTCTGACTTACAGCTCCATGTTTGGTACCCAGTCTAAAATGGCTTTATTCAAAACAGGATGGCCTTGCAAAATTATCATTTTACTATCATATGGTGTCACATATTACAAGAAAATGAAATTGACAACATATCAAATGCATTTATTTATTTTTTTGTCACAGGTTCAAACCAGTTATAAAAACACTAACAGCTTTATTTATGTTTTTGAAGTCTTCCACTATTAAAGAAAAACAGTGCCATCTAGAGGAACCTTGCAATAGCGCATTCTATAACTTGTATGGTTATTTTGTAATAAATAAATTTTGCGAATATTTGCAAACAGGAGGTTTGATTTATTTATATATTCATATTTATTGTTATTATAATTTATTTATTTATATTTTTCTTTTCTTTCTTTTTCTTCTCTTATATTGTGTGATGTGAATGTCTGTTGGGGGGTTCTTGTATGTAATATGTTGAAATGGATGACCCACACAAATATGTTAAATATTTATAGAATTGTTGTTTACTGCAAAGTCATCAAAAAAATAAATAAAAAATAAAAATTTGTGAATAAGTGCAATACGTTTTGCGAATAAATGCAAAGCTACGGGACCTGAAGTGTATTCACTTACTACTGTAATGCTGTGTGACTGACAGTTTTGGGCAAAGAACACATCATGCTAAAAAATTGCATTTCAAAATGTATCATATGCCAGAGTCAGATGCATAGTACGGGTGATGTGTGAAAGACCCTCTCCCGCCTCCTCAGTGTATTTCAACGTTGACTACGTCTGTTTTAATGGACATCACCTACACCACACAGCACCACCAAGATTGTAAAGAAGAACTTGAGGAGAAACGAGGAATGTGGACCTGCAGCTTCATGCAGCACTGACTCAGAACCATGCAGATATGATGCTGTGCATCTTTTATGCAGTTGTCAACATTACATGTGAAACTTCTGTGATGGTAAATTTGAGTGGTCTTCTGTGTCACAGAAACAGGTTCCGTTATCTCAAAAGCTATTCTGATGACAAGTGTGTCAACTTTTGGTGCTTGTCAGACTTTGCACTGTAATTATAGCCACAACAAACAATAAACATTTTAGCAATAGGAATACAGACGCTAATTTAAATGCCCCTAAGATTACATTTGTGATAATATAACAACTAATAATTCTGTTGTTTTTATCCATAAGTAGATGAATGCAGTGACCAAGAAAGTATGTTAAAATGTAACTAATCTTCCATGTTATGTAGCTAGTTAGCTAAATAAGTGCTCAATGCTAATAGCAGCTTTTTATAAACTGAGCAATAGGGAACACACTAGATTAATAATTACCTCCTCTTCACTATTAACGTCTCCTTGAACATGTTTTAGTTAAAATAATCATTCTTGGACGCAATCCATCAGAACAATTACAACTACTCAGATGTAATCAAACATGACTACCTTTTGAGAACACGAACGCAAACAACACCCTTCTGCACAACTGAAACACCACCATCATCCAACTTACATCTGACGTTTGTAGACAGAGCGCAGAACAAGGAACTGCAGTCAAAGACACAATTCTGTGGAAACATATTGTGCAGCATTATGCAAACTATAATATATATTTTTAAGAGTGTGAGACCCACAGGCCTCCAAGTAATGCATCAGGTATCTCTGACAGCAGCTCAGGAGATCACAACTCTAGGTGCTTTAAGGTTGCCATCCCAACACAGACCACCCAAGGCAATACCAGCAACCTGTACAACAGCCACCAAACCAACCATTTTAAACATTCTGCAAAGAGAACCAGACTGACAACAGTTTCTATAATGACTTACAAAATTTAACATATTTTACACCAGTTTTAGCTCAGTCTAGGCAACTGTGCAAATATCAATTCAAGCTCAATTTTTTTCCCAATTTATTTTTATTTTACTAAACAAGACAACATGATCACAAACAGGTAAAAAGTTCTAGATGAACAAGAGACATTAAGACAGTAATTACTATTAAACAATTACTCTGAAAACTCATTAGAGAAAAAATGCAAATATGTTTATGGAGAAGATGTGTGCTGTAAATTGTGAACAACCAGGCTTAAACCATACTACTGTACTGCAGATACCAATTTAACTCAAACAAGAACATAGGGCTATCAACTCATTCGAATCAGTCAAACTTGTTCATTAATTTAAACATGTTAAAATTGCACACTAATTTCATATATTTTTATTATACATATACAGTTTTCAATTTTAAAATTGATGTTGAAATCATGGAATAAATACAGAATTCCAAAGTGATATTATGGACAAACAAATAAATAGTTGGTGAATATCAAGGATTTCTCTTCCACATACATTTTATGTATGTTCACTTGATTTACGCTGAAACAACAGCTTGACAATAAGTAATAAATATATATGTGTACAATCTGTAAGTGCAATACACCTTAAAGCTTTTTACTGCCTCTTTGTAGTACTTGCTTACCATGTTTAACTGTATAATGGCTGGGTACAGTAATACATTAGACAAAATGCTAGTAATTCAACAAATAACAATACTGTTTGTTTTGACTGTTTAGGTTACATACATATTGATGATTTTAGCTATATAATTAATGTTCAATGCATCTTCTCAATTCTTAGTAATAATCAAAAATATGCAGTTTATTGTTCTAAAGAACATGAGCCAATACGAGTGGAAATTGATGTATATCAGTTCAACAAATTTTAAATGTTCAGATCAGTTACTTGAAAATATTATTACAATATTATTTAATATTTTACTACAAAGTATGACGTGCGGGGAAGCCACCATAATTACTTGCAGGATGGCTTCACATTTCTGACACACTAGAAAAATACACCAACAAACTGTCATGTTCAAAATGCTTATGCAATTTATGCAAACTGCAAGTATTTGATAAATGCTGGACAGTTTCAATTTTAGCAGGTAGCAGAACTTGCATTTTAAAAGGTTGACTACATAAACCAAAGATTTAATTAAGTTGCAGAATTATCGCAACTTTCTAATAAGTTAACTTATTTCACATCCTAAAAAGCAAAAAAGTTGCAGAATTATCGCAACTTTCTAATAAATTAACTTATTTCACATCCTAAAAAGCAAATAACTTCAGACATCAATGCTTAAGCAGAACATGTAGTGGTCTGAAGAAGGCAATGACTGAAAGGTACAAACATAAAAATTTTGCAGAAAAAATCTGCAATCCAACACAACTGTTATTCAATCAACAAAAAAAAATTTATTGCATTAATGTGCCATTTCTCCGGGTAAAGGAACCGCACAAGTAGCAAATCTGAGCCAAACTCTAATATACTTGCAACAGCAACCAGCGGTGTGACCAAAGTGTGCCTCGCTGCCTCAGATTGGCTTTCATTAGAAGAGGGAGGATTGGTTGGAGATGTACAGCCTCTGGCCGTTGGTGTTGGGGATGGGTAGGGGGGGTGAGAGATGGGCCATAGGGTACCCTGGGTAGTGCAGAGGACGGCAGGCAAACGGCAGCAAACCAGTACCAGATGATGTAGGGGAGAAACTCCTTGGGGAAGAGGGACCACGGAGAGAGCAATCTGTGGAACAAGCGTATACATTCATGAATGAAACTCCCATTAAAATACATTAAAATAAATCATTAAAAATAAAGAATTTATGTTTATTATAATTTGTATAAAACATTTCTAAAATGCTTCTACTAAAACTACCACAAAAAATGGTAATAAAATAAAAAATTAATTGATCATTGTAAAATTCTTTCTTTATAGCTGTGTAACATAAAAAAAATGGAGGTGCCACCCGAAATGCAGCCAAGCATTTCAGCCACTGAGCATTTCACCAAGCTGTTATCGGTGGCTCACATTACTGCTCTACAAGAAACGATTTGTAATTACCAACTGATTATCTATTCTTATTGCGCTCAGGTATTGCTTTAATAATCCATTTCCATTAAAAACTGGAAATAGATTATTAAAAAGGAAAAGAGGACAAGAAAGGAGAGAGAGGAAGACTAACCGAGATTCCAGAGCACATTCTGAGCTGCGAGCTCTTTGGCGTCCTCCAGGATGGTACAGACTTTATCAGGCATGTAGGTGCTTCTAGTGCTGTTGATCACCACTTTGTAGATGAGCAGGGTCTTGCCCTCAGGTCCCAGGGTGGAGAACAGGTAATACTCGGGCAGGGTCCAGCTGTTCTTTTGGCACAAGTAGTCCAGCAGAGACACGGCAGAGCTCAGCTGGCTGGGTCGAAGGGTCTGCAGACTGACTGGTATCAGGGTGGACCCTGGCAAGTGCGGATACATGCAGCGCTCCACGTCTACTGCGTAAGGGCTACCCAAGCGCGGAGGTAAGCTTAGAGGCCGGGCAGATAACCCGTCACCCATGACCCCTGAACTCAAAGTCATACTGGAATCCCCTTTGCCTTGTAAGAGGAAGGTGTATTCTTCACAGGGCAACCCCAATGCTATTTCGTTGTGGTGAGCCCGCAGTCCAAATCTACGAACCCCGTCTTTATTGGCCGGCTTGGCAAAACTGACTTCAATGCGCGAGCCGTCGATGAGTTGGCCGTTCATGGACTGCTGTGCCGCGACGGCGTCTTCGCGGCTGTGGAAGTGCACGAAGGCGTAGTCGGTCAGCTTCTTCACGCGCTCCACGGAGCCCGGCTTCACACGGGAGAACTCTGTCCGAAGCGTCTCCTCGGTCGTGTGCAGCATGAGATTGCGCACGTAGAGAACCCGCACGCGCAGCATTGTGTCCTCATCTACGTCCCTCTCTGGTTCAGCCCAGTCCACCTGAATAGTGTGGCCCCACAACTCAAATGTTCCTGATAAAACAACGGCCATTCAATATGACGTCTATTATGTTGGACAACGCAGTATGTACAGTTCACTAGTACAATTAATTAAGGTGCTGCCTTGTGCCTGAATGATATGTATAGCATTACAATTATTTAAAATGGACACAATAAGCTCATGACTATTGGAAATATGTTCAGGCTATTCTGCACCTACGTGTGTGAAACGGGCTGATCACAACCCAATATGTATCTCAGTCTTGCTCATGTAAAAACAAAAAATGTTTGTTTTACTGAGAAGAACTGACACTGACTGTGGAGCTCAGGCCTCCAAAATGTAAAACGATCGTCCGAATGATTTTGAGAGAGTAGCTTCACTGCAGGAAGCCTAAGTCACCTAAGGACTTGGGGAAATGTCAGTCAAGTAAAGCAGCATTTCATTATATCACACTGACCAGACGCATTCCTGTTGCTGATACATATTAAATATTATAAAAGGACTTTTAATCAAATTAAGAGTAACAAAACTAGGAAGCCTAAAAATACATCAACACATACTGTACATGCAACTACACTTCTGTGACGCGTGGGTGCGGGTGGAAGGACGAGGCACGGAAACCACTCGCACACTCAAGCTCCACGTTTATTGAGTGTTCTTTACTCCAAAACATTAAACACATAAACACTAACGTACTGACACTCAGACAAAGACGAGCACAGGTAACAAACGAACGTGCACACAGACAACCCACGCCCACGGAAGTACAAACATGGACATAACGACACGCAGACAACATAGCAGCACGCCCACAGGGAAGGGTCCGGAGCTGTTCCGTAACAGAACCCCCCACCAGGGGCTCGCTACTCCCGGAGCGTCCCGCGCAGCTGGAAAGCCCCGAACCTACACAGACGGGCAGGTCCGGAACCGCCGGGACCGTGAACCACCGAGAGCTGTCTCCCCCGACGGTGGGAACCGCCACAAACAGCCCTAGCACACCCTCCCTGGGAAGACAGGGGAGAAAACATTAAACAATGGCACAGAGACAAACACGCACACAGGAACGACGAACACAAATGGCACAAGAGGGAACAGGGGGTTTGGGAGAAACGCAGGGACAGACACTAACACGGGTACTGACAGACACGGAGACACGTATAACATAGCCAGGAGAGCGGCCAAGGGAGTGAACACCCCCTGGCTTGCAGGCGCGGCAGTGGGCGGTGATCCCTCCGCCTTCCACGCGGAACCCCCGCCAGCGGCGGACACCCCAGCAGCCCTCTCGTTGGGCGTGCGTTCCGTCGCCGGGGAAGCTGTTGGAGGACGAGGCGCAGGGTACGCCTGCCACCTTTCCGTCTCCTCCCGTCGAACTCCCCCTAGGGGACCCCCGCCTCCTCTGGGCGGTCGCTCTGCCGGCCGTGTCCCGTGTGTGGGTTCCTCCATCTCCATCTCCCACTCAGAGCCACCCGAACTCCAACACATCGGCTGCTCCGGCGTGTCAGCCCGGGAGCAGTCCCTCGGGATTCCCTTGGGGTAGGGAAGAGGCACGCCTTCCTCTGCACACCTCTTTTCCCTCGCGGTCTCTCCGGAGCAGTCCGTCGGAGTTGGGCTCTCCCTCTCTGAGAGTGACCCGCCCTCGACGTACTCCAACGCAGGAGGGCTGACGTCACCCACCCCATCATCGTAGTATAACGTGGGGATGGAGCACTCAGATGCGGGAGGGCTTGCGTCGTCTTCCCCCTCCCCGTAATATACGGTGGGGGCGGAGTACACCGACGGCGGGGGACTCACGTCCTCTCCGTAACACTCCGTAGGAGCAGAGGCTACTAAGGGGGAGTAGCTGGCTCCACCGTCCGTCTCCTCCGCTTCCGAGTCCCCACTCTCGAACTCTTCCTCGGGAGTGGCCACGCCCACCATCCCCGCATACACCACCAACGGGTCCTCTGGGGGGTGTGTAGACGACGTCTTGGGGAACCCCTGTCTGTCGGCTGCCAGGGGAGAGGAGTCCCTCGTCGGGGAGCCGAAACCTGCCCGCCAGGCTCGCTGGGCAGCCTGGCGGTAGTTCTCCGCCTTTGACTCCTGCGTTGCTTCCCGTGCGTACCGCAGAAGGGCCGCGCATACCGGGTCCCTCTTGAGCTCCTCCCCCATCACGGGAGCATCGCGGCGTCGCACAGGGGAAGGAGGGTGGTGGTGTCGGCTCGCCCTCCTCCCCTTCTTGGCACGGGATGAACGTCCTGGCTTCATGTTGTCGGCTCGTCTTTCTGTGACGCGTGGGTGCGGCTGGAAGGACGAGGAAACCACTCGCGCACTCAAGCTCCACGTTTATTGAGTGTTCTTTACTCCAAAACATTAAAGACATAAACACTAACGTACTGACACTCAGACAAAGACGAGCACAGGACACTGCGCGAACGCACGTTAAATAGACGACCAACACAGACCCTCGTGACTCTCGAGACAAGGCACAGGTGTAACAAACGAACACGCTCACATACAACCCACACCCACGGAAGTACAAACATGGACATAACGACACGCAGACAACATAGCAGCACGCCCACAGGGAAGGGTCCGGAGCTGTTCCGTAACAACTTCCCAATTTTACATAGGTTATACTAGCAAGAAGATTTTTTATAAGAATGTGAGTACCACTAATTTCATCACTAACCTTCACTAAATAACTAAAACAAAGGGCAGTCCTACACTACAGCCAACATGATGCAACCATTTTGAATATCATCTGGTTCTACAATTATGTATTTTTCATTAAACTAATTGTTTAGGGAAGGCACACAGCTCAAAACATCCTTCATAGTACTGTTCAATTTTGGACCTTGTTTGGTCGAAACGCCGTGGAGTTCTGAGTGAACGACTGACGTAGCACAATAATGAGGATGGAGGTAAAAATGGGGAGGGAACACGGACAGTCACACAGAAGCCGAGCAGAACACGCGGCAGCTCTCGTGTAGTTCTCTGATCCCTGGTGCACCCTGAGGAGCTGCTCACACCACACCCATTACACCAGGCCTAACGCTCCCCTATCCCCCTACTCACAGCTCTCTGTGGGGTGGCGCAGGCCACATGATGCTGAACCGAAAGGCACAAATACCACCAACCTTACAGATTTGGCTGCAAAACCGGTAACACAAATAGCTCTTTCTGTCTTTCTTGTGCCTTATAAATACCTGGAGTGAGCTTCCTGCGGGCCATGGCAGCTGCCTTGTGTGATTCATACTCCACAAAGGCGAAGCCACGGTTCTTGCTCTTGTCTGAGGCGCTGGGGTACACAATCACATCCACAACACCGTCCGTCACCTACACGTACCATTACAAGTCAATGGTTAACGTGACAGCTAGAATAAAGCCGTGAGTGTAGAAGGCAGAGTTGCTTAGAAACCCAGAACAATGTGCGAATACATTTCTGAGAAATATGTCATTCTGAAAACATTCAATAATCCACAATAGTACTGAAAAAGGTTTATGTAACTCTATTGAAGCAAAAATAACTAAAGAAGCCTGTTTTTTTTTTTACCTTTTAATGTACATTTGAAAAATCATGAAGCGGGAAAATTAAACAAATAACTAAATCAATTTGCCAGCCTATAATAACATATGGTGGTAGTTATCTACCTAAGTACCATACAATACACAATAAAGTATTTAAATTAAGTATTAAATATGTTCATATTCAATTAACATTACAATTGTAGCATGCTAAAATGTAGCATGGCATGTTACATGGCTTTCCAGGTAATGAGATTTTCAACTGACAGCATTTTTAGCAAGAGACCCAGGGTTCAGGCACAGAGACAAAGCTAACATAAATGTTAACAAACTAGCCAGAGTCAAAACTAGATTTGGCGTAGCATCTAAACATTAGTGACTTCAAACCTGCGTGTTACCCAACGTTTTGGCCATGTTGGCCTCCAGCAGACATTTCAGGAGTAAAAAAAAAAAAACAACATTAGTCTCGGTCATCACATCTTCACAAGGTTTTGTGTTAATGGGAACTTGGCTGAACTGGCTCATTCTTGCCATTTATGGAGTTAGATAGCTAGCAACATACGTGCTGTCCCCACTAAGCTGTATTAGCTAGGACAGTTCCTTCATAGACAGAAATAATGGGACAGGTTCATTACTGCCATTGCAAAGCACAATAAGTGTGGGTCACACATTTTAACTGTGGGCAAAACAACAGCGTGGAAACCTCTGGGATAAAAGGATCCAACAGAAAAGAATGTTTTTATGTCATGTAACGGTCCAATTAATGGTAGACCACAACCTCATGCTTGAATGGCCTAAATGTGCTGTAGTGGCATTACAGCATAAAAACTACGTTTTGACAAAGAATAATTCAAAGGTACTAGGCATATATATATATATATATATATATATATATATATATATATATATATATATATATATATATATATATATATATATATATATGACATTTTAGTAATGTTAAGATAAGCAGACTTGTTTTATATCCTTATCCATAATTATGATTAGCTAAAAGCTAGAAAAACTAGTATCTGACTGATCACAACTATGTGTTTCAGACAGGACGGCTATTTACAGCTTACCAAAAACTAATTTGTGATGATGAAACAAAATATAAGAGCTTCTGGCCCAACTCATAATTGGGTTGAGTGTTATGAACTGATCTTTCAGGACTGAACTGAGAACTGATCCTGCACCATGACAAATTCCAATTGCAATGTTAGCGTTGTTTGTACTGTACATGCTCTTACTGTTGGACTGAATAAATGAGGCCCAAGTCCTCAATTCAATACTGACCTTCATCATCTCCTCTTGTATCTCCTCCTTCTTCTTGTCTTTGGGAATCGAGCCAATGAACAGGCGACAATTGTCCAGACTCACACACACGCCTATGAACTTCCCTGGGCGGATCTCATAGTTGTCAAGGAGATGGATGGCTCGCTGGGCCGCTTCCCGGGTGGTGTACATGATGAAGGCGTAGCCACGATTCTCCCCGCTGAACTCCATCATCAGACGGAGCTCATAGATACGGCCCACTCGCTCGAACACGGGCACCAGCTCGTCCTCGTACATGTCCCTAGGGATTTTCCCCACAAACACCTCACATCCTCGAGGGGGGGGAGGACCCTCCCAGCCTAAAAGACAGATTCAACACCAACATCCTCCTTTAATGTAAGGTTACAAATTTACATTGGTCATGGGCTTTTCTGAGCATGTGGGGGCTTCTTCACAGCCGTACAAACTAACACGAATCCATATTTCATAGAAGATATTTAGAGCAGCCTATAAATAGCAACTGTTAAACTTGACTGGAAACAAATAGCTGATTAATGTATTTTTAACCACTTACTTTATGAATCATAACTACATTACAATAATTTGCAAATGCTAAATAAAAATTATTATTGTACTCACAGGACTTCATAACCTTTACATGCTCTGCTGGTGTATTGTTTATGTTCCAAGTCATTAGCACACCTCAGGAAAAACTAAATGTTCCACAATGATTTCATATAATTTTTTATCAATCCTTACAGCATTTATGCTTTGGATATGGTTCAGATCTGGTTCTTATCTGATGTTAACAAATTGTGCGCCTGTGGTAATCTTTTCATGACTTTACACAAAGTGACCACCCCCCCCCCCCTTTTTAGGCTATGAAAAATAAGATTTCTCATCCTCGCTTGGCATCTTACCTGGAGGTGGACCACCAAATTTTCTTTGTCCATTTTCCTGAACCATACTGTAACCTGTGCTCTCCATCAGGGCCAACAGAGCAACCTCACTGGGGCTTTCCAACTTACCATCCTCACAAACCTGACCTAAACTGGGATCTTCCATTACCACCTTATAAAACACAACAGAAACATTGCGTCAACTGCTCAGCAGTGAATAGTACTGAATAGATTGTGGATTGTCCCCCAGGTTATATTTGTCACTTCCACTCCTTTCTTTGCTTTTAAGTTCATTACATTATCTCCCAGTTTACTGAGTTGAATGTTCAAAAAAAAAGTCTATATCTAAACGGTACTACGTTACGTATGGTTCCCTTGTAGTGATATAGCTGTAAGCTAACATAAAATAAAATCAATTACAACTATTTAAATTGGATCTTTTATGCCAGTTTTAACATACTGTACCAGTACTTTATCACAGAGCAGCCCTTCGTCTATTAATCTCAAATGTAGATTATGAACGCTTGCTGCATTTTATGACTTACCATCCATAGTGTATGGTAATGTTATGTAACCTAGCTAGGTTAGTTAACCTGCTAAAATAATAGATAATCGGTGACCAAGTCTTCTAAAATACATTATTTTCAGAACCTGGTTCATGGATTGTTAATGATTCCCCTTTATATATTGTGTCCGTGTATTTGTTATTTCTGAACATTTTACATAAAGCTAGCTAGTTAGGCTAGCATCTTTTTCCACTTATTCAAGTCATCAGCTAAAAACTACATGTTCCATAAAAAATCACTTTCCATCTAGTTAGTACTGCTGATCGTATCTCAGAAACAGCCCTGGCTCACCTGAAGTGGCCTGTGTAAGAATTAAGTGGCCATTTGAAAGAATTAGCGGCCACAGCTAGACAGCTAGCTAGATGCATTTTTTACTCCGTATAATTTTAGATCGCGTAAAATTAGTGTAAACAGACGAAAAGGGAAGTCCATTCCTTCGTCTGGTTGACGGTTCACCCCCCAGGACGTCCTCCCCACCTCAGGGCTCAGCCGACCAGCCGCAGTCGGGATCGGCACTAGCGACCTGCCCTAGCTGGTTTGGCGGGAAGACGGACTAACTAGATGGCCAACTTATAGGTATATCGATAGTTAAAACCGATCGGAAGTACATAGAAACGCGGGCCACGTTTACTTGTTGGTGAAGGGAGTCCCGTTTTAAGCACTTTTCGTTATATCTGAGGTAAATTAGGCAGTTATGAGGTGAGGTGGACGTTAGCCGGAGAGCTAGTCAGCTACACGCCAACGACGCCTCGCGCACACAGACCGGCCGTTAGAGCGCTCGATGACTAAAAGCACAGCTAAGCTAGCGAAGTGGTCGGTAAAAATGAGATAAATTACCGTGGATGCCTTGTTTAAGTGTAATATCTTTTTTTAAAAATCTAACACCTGAATAATGACACGATAAAAAAAATAACGAATTTGCGTTTACAGGACGAAAGTTTGGAGTCCAAACCACTAAGTTGTTTACCCTTACGGCGAAACAGCGTTAAGGGAGTGTGGAGTAAGTGACGTGTGTGGTGCGGTGATTTCAGAGAGGAGTAAACCTAAACATTTTTACTGCGTTACTCAGTAAAATACTCTCTTTTTTTTACTAACTCGGGTATCTCAAACTTTATATAGACTGTAAAAAGTGGATAATGGAGACCTACCGACATCGTATATACAGTCAATGTTTAATATGCATAACAATTTATGTAATGTTACGTTTTAAAAGGATAGAGAAAACTGCGTGTTTTGGTTGACAGTCCCTAAAAAGGTGAGCCACAACAATTCATGTTGTAGGACATGAAAATAAATGACTTCACTTAATATAGTGGTCAAAAACCTGGACGTTTTATGCAAAGTTTTTCTTCCACAAACTAACAGCAGTACAGTTAATATTCATGAAACATATGTGAAGTCATTGAGGCCACTGATATGCAAACAGTAACATTAAAATCACTGAATGATGTCCTCTATTGACTTGTAGGGGGTCACGACGCCATCCATATGGTGAAGGGGATGAGCACCGTGGCTAAGAGCCCGTAGACTGATACACAGCCGAGATGAAGAGTGATGAACAAACACAGCAGTAAGCTCAGGAACGAGCTTCTCTTGCTAAGCACAATCTTCCGCACGGTTTTGCAAAACTAAAAGGGAGAAAAAAACAATGGTAAATGTGAAGATGCAGTTCCTTTGGCATGATTTTTCTTTGGCCTAATTTAAACACGAGGTGGCGATCGTGGGGTTTTTAGTTCTACTCTGCGGTATTGTAGGGAAACATCTCAGTGGATTGACCTCTAGTAGCAGTGTTTGATGAGAATCCTTTCAGTATTCATAATATACTGACAGATAAGACAGAGTGGCTGGACTTCTTAATGAAGGTTTTCCTTGAATATCTGTAAGTTTGAACATTATATTAAGCGTTTTGGTCTGAGTAACAAATTAAACTAAACCACTTCTGTCCTTAAAACAGAATATATGAAAAAAATCAGTCAGTATAAACCATCAGCAAGAAAGTAAGCAACCTCTTTTTTCAAGAAAACTCATTTCCTGTTACTCATTATCAAGCAATTTTTTTTTCAACTGTTGTTGCTTAAGAATTCATCTCTTCTGATACTTCAGTGCCTTACTTTTGACTGTAACAGTTGGAATAATGAAAAATGTGTGAGACTTTTAGTTCTACAGATTACTTTTAATGATACTCAAATGCTATCTTTAGACAATGCATTATTTACCTAAACATACCTAAAGTACCCATCTTTATTTAAAAAGAAAACACAGAAAAGGGAAGTTCCTCATGTCTGAGAAATGCTTCAAGGGGGTGTGAGTTGATGTTTATGTTGCCCTAAACACTCCATGTTCTATCCTGGTGAAGTCTCCAATGTTTCTACACCCAAATGTTAGCAAACATACACCTCAGCAAGATGAGGATCACTAACGTTACTAAAACACTTCATATTTCTTTACCACCGTATTACACAATCAGAATGCTAAATGCATGATGTAAATTCAGGTTTTTACTTTTGAGAGACCATATTTTGTTATTATATGCACAAGCTGATTCTTGATCACCAGAGCTCAAAAGATTGTTGTGTCTGCACCTCAGAGTTAAGACTGCCACCCGAGTCATAAGACATCTTACCTGACTGGTCTGAAAGCTGATGCTGGTGCCGTATCTGCAGTACATGACATAATGTTCACAGTTGTACCACAGCAGGCTGTAGTTCACTGGGCCCAGAAGCCTCTCAGCCCGACTGGCGACCTCTTCTCCATCCATCGGTGACATACTGTACACCGCATCCATGCGGTTCACCAGAACCTCTGCTCCGTAGGCAAAGTCGCCCACCGTGTCAACGCGAATGCTGGCCCTCTTCGCGATCACTCCGAGAAGAAGCCGCTGGTTGGTCACCATCTTCTCAATGGCGGTGTGGTTGGCAGAGATGGCTGGTAAGATGTCAGGGATGAGGTGCGACACGCGATCATCGCCCAGGTAGATCCCATAGTGCGTGAAGAGAGTCCGGGGCACCTCGAGGAGATCCCCTCTTTTGAGCATGGAGACGTCGAATGTGTCCGTCTTGGGACCCTTTTTTCCCCTGACTGTGCTCAAGGAAATGAAAAAGCAACCGAGAAACTCCAGCGGGAACATTTTCCAAGGAAAATGTTGCATTTTTTCTGAGCGGATTGGCCCTCAGCAGTTTTATCCCTTGAGGCCACTCAAGGAGGGGCTTGGCCATAAATCATAAATCCTTTGGCTATTTTAACACAAATTTGTAAATAAGAACCTCACATGGTCCATTGAACAATACATACTTATTCAGTGTTTGTACGGGGGTCTTATTCTCCTGCATTCAGGTTAAGAAATAGTTTAAATGCAGTAATCTGTTTCCATTTTTAGTACAATTTGCCCCCCCCCCCCCCCCCCCCCCCGAGTTTAGAACAAAATGAACGGTATTGTATAATGCAGACGGTGGTGTAATTGTAAGAATGTAATTCTTGAAAATTCTCTTGGAAACACGTCATCTTACACAACTTGTTTAAGATGTTTACAAAAATAAAAGATTCAAAAATAGAATCAGTACAGAGATTAAATGTTGACCCAAACATGTACTGGAAAAGAGTGTTATTAATCTTTAAAGCAAATAATAATGCAATGTCTATATATTTCAGTGAAACTAACATAACCAAAAGCTTGAGGGTCTTAAGGAATGTTTTATTTTATTGATGTTGCCTATGTTGGAAACACTATAAGAATTAAATAATGGCAATGTATCTTTTTCTCCATTCTGTCCTCCAGTTTGGAAAGAGTGCTCCCCAGCTATAAAATAATGATGAGAAACCATTTTGTACAGACTATTTGTGTGACTGTGTAAGGTCTAGAATATTTTAAGTTAACATCGTATTAATTTGTAAATTGCATATCGAACATGCGAACTTGTCATAACCGTAATGTCATGTTATTTGGTTAAATGAATAAACGTAGATAAATAACACTTTAAAAGGATTTTAGCGCTACACAGGTCCACCGGGTATGGCCATCAAAAGTCTGTTAACCGGCCATCCATAAAACGAAAGGAATGAAAAAGGTTGTAATTGTCGTGGCCGGCGTTAATCCCAGGAAAAAGATGGAAACCGTTCCAATGAGTGTGGTGAGAAGGACGCTTCTCTGATCCCGGATAACGGACTTCAGACACTCACAGAACTGTTGAGGCAATGGATAAACAACAGGTAAATGTTTCAGATCCATTCAGTGACCTGTTTTATTATAAAATGACTCCTAATGTCGAAAGAAGGTACCGGTCACCTCACCATTCTGCCTTGGTTTATCACGGGGGAAAAGGCGCATTTTACCTTGTCCGTCTGCAAGCTGACTCCTGTGCCGTAGCGACAGTGTGTGACGAAATGTTCACAGTTATTCCATAAAAGACTATAGGGAGTCCCACCGACGAGCTCCTCGGCCCTCAACGCCACCTCCTCGTTAGGGAGAGCTGGGTATCTCAGCCTGGTGTCCATCGTGTTCAGTAATATGGGTGATCCGTACGCGAAGTCCTCCACCGTGTCCAGGCGAATGCAGGCGCACTTGTAGAGCACCCCCAAGACCAGTCTCTTATTCGTAACTGCTTTCCGTATGTGGCGCTTGTTTGTCGTCAAAGCCGGTAGGATGTCCGGTATGAGATGCGCAACTTTGCCGTCGCCCAAATAAATGCCGAAATGAACGAACAAAGTACGCGGGACCTCCAGCAGGTCCCCGCGTTGAAACTGCGTGGTTCCTTCGGCGCGCCTCGGGCATGGCTCTCCGTTGAACCGTATTGCGCTGAGAAAGTTAAAATTCGCGAGAAGAAAGGCTTTCTCCAGCAGGAGCACCACGGAATCCAACATTGCGATGAGCATGAAGATGCGCACACCAGCACGGCTACCTGGCACTAGTGTAATGGGCGGCCTGCGGATCCTGGCGCTGTGGTGGCGTCACGTCGAGAGGACAGTTGGAGATACGAGCTGATGTGTGTAAAGTGTATTTAAGTGTCCTCGGCTTACAACCACATGCACGAAATGTCTCAAAACTCCTGTGCAATTTCGGTCAACCACGCAGCACGCGTCTTAAAAAAACCCCGATCTTTAAATTAATCAAGGAAAGAAAACTCCAGCATAATTTTTGCTTAAACGATCTGGTTAAGTGGGAAGGCAGATTTATTCATTTTTAATATTTATCTAAATCTGTTTTACCACCCATATTATGAACGATTCTCTTCTATATATGCACTTAAGTCCTCGCCAGGATAAAGTCAACGCGTGAAGAACACGCTTATATCGTAAAAGCCAACCTCAACAAATGGTAAATTCTGGTAAGTTTTTTTTTTCTTTCTTTCTAGCAATTAATTAAAATGTTATTCGGTAATTAAACACATTCGTGACAACTAATTACGCCAAAGTGAGTTACTGCCAACTAATTTTACTTTTTATTGCTTTACTTAATTTCAAAATGTCCTTTCCCCCTTTATTGGCAAAACAGTAACGTGTTAGATCTTGCCGCAAATAGCAGTAGTTGACCAGCGCGTTTCACACGTGGAAGACCCCCCCGTCCCCCGCGGCCTTCCAGTGGAGGGATCATGCAGATTGACAGAATGAGAAGTCAGTTGTCTTGGTGAAAACAAAGGTCTGGCATTGAGGGCTAAAAGCTGAATATGTTGAGAGGATTACTCTAGACCCTTGGGGTTAAGCACCATGCAGGGCTCTAAAAGATGGTGGGTGATAAATGACAAGATATTTGTCTTTGTCGGTTTTCGTCTGTCAGTAATCCAGTGTTTGGATGGGTCACTTGAACAGGGCTGTGTGATAAATGTGGGGATTTTGAAGGAGGAATCCTTCATCCTCCGGTCTCCATCGGTGTGTGTTGATTGTTGCATTGAAACAAGACTAAATGCAGACTCTGTTTGCAGACAGTTGATAAATTACAGGTTATACAGATTAATCTCTCTCTTTCTCTCTCCCTCAGTCCCTCCCCCCTGTCTCTCCTCCCTCCCCCCGCCCCTGCCCCCCCTCAAGTTGGCACACTAGACATATACCCCCCCCCCCCCCCCCCTCTTTTGGCTCTTTCACTTCCTGTGTGAACAGATGCCATGAGTAACAAAAGTTTGTAGTAGTGTCAAACTTCAAAAGGTTTATGGCTTCCAGCTTCACCCCTGGAGCAAGTGGACAGCCCAGAACAGCTCAGTGAAGCCCAGAGTCTGTTAAAGTAGCAGCCTGTCTCAACAGGCACACTACCCTCCTCAAAAGATACTTAGCAGCATACAATCAATCAAATCTTAAACAGAGAAATCGGTTTTCCTTGCTGGTGGTATAAAGAACCTTAAAAAAAGACCCTCCTCCATACATTGAAGCCAGGGATCACGCTTCTTGGAAATTGTAGATTAAAGTAAACTGTGCAGTTACCCCAGATAGAGACTTTATCTGCAAACCTTGTAAATCCCTGAGCAAACGATTTCCTGTTGATCTAATTTAACCTGCCATATGAATCTTCCTCTCCAGAACAGGGATTGTTAACTCAAATAAAAAGCATAACAGAAAAATAACATTTAATATTTCTTTAATTACCTAAAAAAGATTATTGATAACACTGTACTCTTGAATCTAAATAAAGAAACATGGAAAAATTGTTTTAACAGCTTATTATGGTATTCATTTAAGCCACTTTGTATTACCCCCATTCCCAGTCACAAGTAAAGGTGAAGTCAGTATGTATTTAAATAAAAAATAAAGTATTTAAATTTAAATAAGCTGTATATAGGCTGTCTTAAGATGACAATTAGCTTACATCTACTAGTCCCCAGTACCCTAAATGCGAGTCATTTGTGCAAGGCACTTTTTGTCTGCAAACATTTATTATTACACTTCCGTCATGCCTTGTCCTCAGTGAACAAGTGATGTAAGGTCAGGAAGGCCGGTCAGCGTGTAGTCTAGCAACATTTGTCCATAGGCTTTTCCCTAAGGGCAAAAGAAACAGTGTGTGCGTTAGCACAGCGCTTTACAGTTCCTACCAACACAGGGTCATTTACAGTACCCAGACTCTCCCATGTGTATGCACCTTCTGTTTTAGACAGAACCACTTTATATGCATTCAATTAAAATGAGCAAAAACAATTTTAACCGTGAGGGTAAAATGGTGAGAGTAAAGTGAATTCATTACCAGAATAAAGTGAATTATTTGCAATAATTTGAAAAAGGTGCACTTAAAATAGGAAAATTCTTTCAGTCCCATCAAAAATACCTAGGACACCACCGTATGTGTTGACTCTACGGCATGTTGTAAAGTAGGGAAGGAAGCTGGTTTAACGCAGATGTGAGAACGTCTCAGTAAACTTTACGCCTGTGTTCTGGCGTGGGTGTGCGTGTTACCTGAGGGTCACTCCTCAGAGAGGCCACCCCTCCCCCACCAAGGGAGTTGTGCAGCACAAAGTTTAGACCGCAAATCCCAGGCATCTCGTACCTGGAAGGAGTCACACGTGCTTCAACGAAACGTAACGGCATTCATGTTGCGCTATACTGCCAAAAGTGTTTGCTCACCTTCCTTGACTCACATATAATCTTAAGTGACATCCCATTCCTAATCCATAGGGTTCAATATGACGTTGGTCCAGCCTCTGCAGATAGAACAGCTTCAACTCTTCTGGTGAAGGCTGTCCACAAGGTTTAGGAGTGTGTTCATGGGGATTTTTGACCATTTTTCCAGAAGCACATTTGTGAGGTCACATAAATGATGTTGGATGAGAAGATCTGGCTCTCAGTCTCTGCTCTAATTCATCTCAACGGTGTTCTATCAGGTTAAGGTCAGGACTCTGTGCAGACCAGTCAAGTTCTTCCATACCAGACTCTGCCACCCATATCCTTATGGACCTTGCTTTGTGCACTGGTGCACAGTCATGTTGGAAGAGGAAGGGGCCAGCTACAAACTGTTCCCACAAAGTTAGGAGGATGGAATTGTCCAAAATGTCTTGGTATGCAGCAGCATTCAGAGTTCCTTTCACTGGAACTAAGGGGCCAAGCCCAGCTCCTGAAAAACAACCCCACACCATAATCCCCCTCCACCAAACTTTACACTTAGCACAGTGCAGTCAGACAAGTATCATTCTCCTGGCAACCACCAAACCCAGACTCGTCCATCAGATTGCCAGATGGAGAAGCGCGATTCATCACTCCAGAGAACGTGTCTCCACTGCTCTAGAGTCCAGTGGCGTTGTGCTTTACACCACTGCATCCGATGCTTTGCATTGTACTTGGTGATGTATGGCTTGGATGCAGCTGCTCAACCATGTAAACCCATTCCATGAAGCTCTCTGCGCACTGTTCTTGAGATAATCTGAAGGCCACATGAAGTTTGGATGTCTGTAGTGATTGACTGCAGAAAGTTTCTGAGCTCTTCACACTATGCACTTCAGCATCTGCTGACCTGCTCCGTCAGTTTACGTGTCCTACCACTTCATGGCTCAGTTGCTGTTGTTCCCAAACACTTACATTTTCTTATAATACAGCTGACAGTTGACTGTGGAATATTTAGGAGCGAAGAAATTTCATGACTGGATTTGTTGCACAGGTGGCATCTTATCACAGTTCCACGCTGGAATTCGCTGAGCTCCTGAGAGTGACCCATTCTTTCACAAATGTTTGTAAAAACAGTCTGTATGCTTAGGTGCTTAATTTTATACACCTGTGTCCATGGAAGTGATTTGAACACCTGATTCTGACAATTTGGATAGGTGAGCAAATACTTTTGGCAATATAGTGTTTAACCAGCATTGCTGTCTCCCCTGTCCCCACACCCTAATGCAGACAGGCGCACACACACACGCACGCGCGCACACAAACACACACACACGCACGCGCACACACACACAAACGCACGCACAAACGCACGCACGCAAACACACGCATACGTAAACGCACGCACACGCAAACGCACG
Organism: Brachyhypopomus gauderio; assembly: GCF_052324685.1. Classification (NCBI taxonomy): domain Eukaryota; kingdom Metazoa; phylum Chordata; class Actinopteri; order Gymnotiformes; family Hypopomidae; genus Brachyhypopomus; species Brachyhypopomus gauderio. The sequence continues at coordinate 6,693,934 of NC_135230.1, read as the reverse complement.
CATACGTAAACACACGCAAACGATGTACTGCCTAATTCTGAATGTTTTACATTGTTAACAAACTGAGGGAATGTTTTGGTCTAATTGCAATTCATTGTCCATCTCCAGCAACTGTTGCAAACTGTTCATAACCCAAAACAACATTTTATTGCACCTCTATATACATTTAAACATGTGACACTGATATAATAATTACCCAATTGCTGCATATAGTCAGTATATAAAGCATTATCTATTGTTTTAAAAAGGAGACAGAATTGATGTTTACTGTAGTTTTACTGTGACTTAAGTGACAGTCTGCTGCTTTGGCACCATATGCTAAAACACATCACTTAATAAGCTAATCTAAACACTGTTTTCCTGGTCCTCCTTACCGGACCACGGAAGGTAGAGCACTCGTGTCCTTTAGCAAGTGCTGGAAGTATTTCTCCACTACATCAGCAGTCAGGAGCTTCTTCAGGTAGGGGAAGTATACTGGATGTCTTGCAACGACCCCTGAAACAGACGGAACCGCGTAAAAACAAAGTGCTTTAAAAGCTGTTAAAAATGTTACAGTAATTTGGTTCATAGCGGTCTCCAAGTGTTGAGAGCAATTACAGAACATTAGCAATGTCTCAGATACAGCCGGGCAAAGAACGCATTTACAAATAAACAGGTTTAGGTTTGTGTACATGTGGGTGTGTATGTATCCAAGGTCCCAAATCTGGGATACACTTCGATATGGGATACAAGTTAGAGGGGTCTATGATTAAGGACGTTTATAATGTGTGCAAAAAATAACCAGCCAAAAAAATCTCACCAATATTTGCAGTGTCTCCTTTGTCTCCGCTGCGTGTGTAAACCAAGTCCTCAAGTCTGTAATGGTGAGAGCCAGTGGGAAGATCTGAGAAGCAAAAAACACTGTGTAAACACCACAGCTGACCCAAGCGTTACCGGTGACCATGTCCATCCCTTTATGACCCCAGTCATGACCCGTTTATGACCCCAGTCATGACCCGTTTATGACCCCAGTCAGTTCTGATGGTCCCTTTCAGCAGTATAACGTGTAATTTCACAAAGCAGAAATCATCTCGGACAGGTTTCTTGAACATGGTAATTAGTCAACTTAGTCCTATAGAACAGAGGAATGTGGTGGAATAGGAGATTTGCATCATGGATGTGCAGCCGACAAAGGTGCAGCAACTAAGTGATACCATCTTGTGAACTGGGACCGAAATGTCAGTAATGTTTCCAAACACCTTCTTGAGTAGGTGCCATGCAAGAGAGGCTGACTTTATAAAAGCATCAAGTGTTTTAAATCCAATGAAAACAACTACAAAGAACCTGTGGACTAGACATGGCAATGGAGTGTTGTCCGTTATGAAGACCGAGTTGTGCAGGTGCATTCTGGCTCAGCCGTGAGTGTTTAGTAGCGTGTGCATGGAGACCTGCATTGTCCTACTTAGGAAGGTGTTTTAGTTGGGTCATATCTCTGATGCATCTGAATGGTCACACCAAGACTACTGTGCATGTGGGTCTCCCTAAGAATATTACTTCAAGCCTACAGAGGGTTCAAAATGCAGCGGTCAGAACGCCAGTGTGTTCCAACATAAGAGACCATGTCATACCCATCCTTAAAGACCTGCACGGGCTACCTGTGTCATCGAAAACAGACACTGAAATACCTGTGCTTAGTGTTTGCACAGTCCTGTCCCTCTAAGCCTCGGCAGTTTGATCACGAGACATGCAACCTCAATGGCCCTTGGATCAGCTTATAAAAACTCAATGGTTGTGTCCAGGTTGGAGCCTTTGGCTGCCATGGTCCCAAACTCTGGAATTCGTTCCCAGATGACCTGAAGGATGACTTAATTGACCTGTAACGACCTGTAATTTAACCCGTGTTGCTGACTCAAACATTTACAAGAAGAAAGTTAAGACATTCCTTTTCTGTAAGTCCTTTAATTAAGCCTGTCTCAGCCGCACCTCTCCCAGGTTCACTTTAACTGTGCCCTTTGGTTTTCAGGGCAGCTGCATTATGAAAACTTAAATTGTCTGAATAAATACTTTAAAATATAGAAGTCCTTTATTGTCTCATCACTTTTTTTGGTGAATGCCTTCTTATGGTGTTTGATCTCAGGATGTGATAAACTTTATTATTCCTCTATGCATTCTATTCTCTGTAAAGCACCTTGTGCACTCTGGCTGAGACAGTTTATTTGTATAACACCTTATAATCATTTATCAATGAATATTTCTAATTAACAGATCTCAATACAGACATGGGGCATAAGGTAAAATGTAAGAGGTGATTTTATAGCCTCAATTATATACTACTATATTTACAATTATGACTTTTCCAGTAATGTAATTGCAAAAAATTGCAAATGCCACCATAGAGTTTCAGTCTTAGATTGAACTGTTCTCTTATTTATTGCTCGGTGTAGTTCATGCAGAAGGTTTTTCCTCATCAACTGAATTCTTTTAGGCTTGAGTAACAGGAGATGCCACAGCGCTCACAAACAGCTCACAGTCTGCTAGGACCTGAATGATTATGATTCAGTGTAACACAAATCTGTGTGCGCGTGTTTAAGGGAATGAGTGAATGACAAATTCCTCAATAGATTAAAAAAAAAATTAATAAAATAAAACAGCTCCTGAATGCTGATCTGTTTCAATAACTGAAAAAATATATTTCTTTGGATTCCATAAAAAATGAACACATTTTAAACTATTCTATGAATATATTTACAATAAATATCATATATTTACAATAAATATATTTTTAAAAACTGGAAATAACCTTCATGGCAAAGTTGGATTCATGTGTGAGAAAGTGTACTTTGGTGCATTTTTGTCTGTGTTGTTTGCCCCTTATAAAAAACTATGGCTCTGATTACTTGGAAAGTTTAGCAACTTGTTAATCTCACAACCGTGAAATGGCTGAAGGATAAAAGCGTCTGTGGTCAGCACTGCCAGGGCACTGAAAAGCAGTTGTGCTTTTCAGCGGCCTACACAAAGCCCCCTGGGAACTCGAGTAGCGTAGAGAGGCAGGACCTGCTCCTTTATGAAACCTTCTTTCTGCTGCCGAGCCCCAGGGGGCATCCTAATCTTGGGTGAGATGTGGGGGGGGGGGCTGATATAAACCCGCTGTCTGTTTATTCTGCCTGCTTACAAAACACTCTCATTCCTGTTCAACATTAAGGCCTTGGTTTTAAATCATGAAAGGAGTCCGTGTAACATATGGATTTGTCATGCTTTGAATGTTTTTGTCAGTGTGTGTGTGTGTGTGTGTGGTTGTTCAGTGTGAACTCAAAATAAATAGTGAAACATGAAATGTTTATAAAGTACATATATATGTCTTTAAAAGAACACTTTGGACACTTTATATCTATGTAAAGTAGTTTTAAGAATATTTATAATCAAGAAACAACATATTCCACCACTGATTTTAATATTAGTGCCTTGTGTCTAGTATAATAATATAATAGTATAATGGGGAAAAGGGCCAAACATGAAATCATCTAAAAGCAACTAATCCAACTGTAGAGGAAAAAAAAATATTAAAATTTTAACCATTAGTCTTAAAAAGTAGAAATCAAACCTGTGGGCACATAAAGGGGTTCTTCCAGGAGGCATGGTCTGGCTTGTTCATCACCCACAGGAGGTCCAACCTCCCTGAACATTTCCACCAACTCTCCATTGAGATGAATGCTCACCTAAAATCATTTATGCACATATTTACATTAATTTACTCATGCATCTAATGCAATGTTCCTGAGATTTACCGACAGACAGAAATTAGTCTCAAATCAAATCTAACACACCTTGCTTTCATTTTCAGATGCTCTGAACAGCCGTGATTAGTTCAGTGTGCTGTATTAAGTTTGATTATGGACATCATTGTTGAGTTTAGTACCAAGGTTGCCGAGGGCCATTCTAATCCTGAACACCAAGTATGGAGAGAACTTGTGCTTGTTCAGCAGTTTAGTAACAGTTTTACCCAGAACATGAATACCAGTCATACCTCTACATCCGCTTTAGGATACAGGAAGAAAAAAGGCTTCAGTACTGGTGATCTGAATAAAGAGGAAAGAGAAACATTGTTCAAAACAGCCCAGTAATTGTAGATATGTATTGAAGATATGTTTTTTTTGTATCTCATATGAGATACAATTGTATACAATTATACAGAAATAAAAGCACTCACACTCTAGGTCGACCTCCAATAATGCCTGTAAGTCCAGGAGCTGTGAGATTAGGACAAATAATTAGATCTTTGGACAGACCAGGCTACAAAAACACCCAAAAAACAAGATTTCAGTCCTTTCACACACCTAAATTACCTCTTAAGTAACCAACTCTTCTCTTTACTTACTTGGGTTACTTAGTACATTTCAGAAAACATTACAATATGAATGACCAAAAATGTCCCAAGTAGGTACTGACAAGGTTCTTGAAAAACACTATTGAGTGTATTTGAAAATACACTCAATAAGAAAATAAATAAATATCTGAAAAATACATAAAGCACAGCAAGGACCATTGTTAAATAACTTTAAATTCAGCTGGAAGTTGCCCAATAGCATGTGAGGAAAATATTATGTGGCCAGATAAGACTCCAGAGCTCTCAAACCTTAATGCTAAGAACAACGAACCTCATAGAAGAACATTGAACAAGTTGGTCAGTGCATTAGGCTTTATGGTCATGGTAAGGAACACTGAGAACACCATCCTCACAATGAAGCATGCTGGTGGCAGCATCACGCTTTAAGGAAACTTCTCTTACACATGGACTGTGAAGCCCAAACACATTAGAAACTGAGGACAGTACAGGAAAAAAAAATCCTTTAGAAAAACCTGCTACGACCTCCTAGAGTAGAAATCATCTTGAACCATGACAATGATCTGAACAGCTAACAAACAAAATGTTGGCCCAGTCAGTTGGCCTGGTCAACTGATATCTGTGGCATGACTTAAGAATCAATGTTCACATTTTCCGTCCGCCTTAAAATAACTTAAGCAATTTTGTCAAGAAGAATGGATAAAAAAAAAAAAGTCAGTTTTGAGATTACCAATATTGCTGCCAAAGGTGTAGTTGTAGTTATTCAATTAGAAACATTGATTCAATTTTGTTTGTTTCATAACAATAAAATGAAGTGAACCTGTACGATGGCGTTACCTACCCATGCCGGTTCCTGCAGGAGCCACTTCTCTGGAGAAAAACTCCAGAGCTTTCTTCTGCTTGTGATGGACAGCCAACCAAAGTACAGCTTCCCGAAGACCCTTCAGTGGAAATTTATGAGCAAATTCAAACACCAAATTGGCAAAATGAGTGACATCAGTTTTAATTATCATTTTCGTAACAAACATTTTTTTTTTTACAAATGTTACTAAACTACTGCTAAATCTAATTATTAATAGTGCGGTCTTTCAGCTCTTGACGTTCTACTAGTGAAATAATGTCAGAAACAAAAAAACTTTTTTGTAAAATTTGTAAAATGAGGTTCTGATATTTTTACATGACCTATTTCATTAGTACCTCAACCGTCACACGGCTAGTTTACAGCAACATCACTGAGAATTTGGCCCATGCTGAGAAAGGGTTACAGATGAGCTCACAGTGTTCACTGCATGTGGTCCATACGTGTCCTCAGCACCCAGAACCTGGATGTTGACGTCACTGTAATCCTCAAGTCCCAGCTGCTTGAAGATACGCCGCGTCCTAAACAGAAGTCTATACGTTAGCTTCGTTTCACGCAACTCAACGGTAGAGGTGAAGCACATTTTGTGATTCGTCTACTACACTACGTCTATTCGTTCACAACACTGGAGTTCCAGTTTGCACTTAGAATACAAGTTCATATGATCAATTAACAGTGCAGATTTACTATCGGCAGACATAGGTGCATATAATAACGGTAGATATACTAATAAGGATTTATCATTGTGCTACAGATTGTCCTTAATATTCTACTTTAAAATAAAAGACTGCTTATCACAGGTTCAAGTTATCTTAACATAATTTGTGTTGATCGTTTTACTTTATTTTGTTGATGGTATTAACTTTTTTGTTAAGCAAAATGTAATCTAAACTTGAAAGGTTAGGTCATAGGTCCAGTATTATACTTTGTGTCTCCAATAAATGCACCAACAAAGATTAAGTACCGTAATTAATTAATTAGAATATGTGGCCACACCAAACACCTTTTGATGATGCTTTCTGCTGTCTTCCTGGCCTTCTCCTCAGCTCTTGGGCCACCTACAGGGCAGACCGCTGTTGCCCTAAAGCCATCCATATATGTGGCACACACCTTGAGGAGATAAGCATTTAAAATAAAGACAGTGGAATTACAGTTTAGAGGTATGAACCAATCCTGAGACAGACAGCTACAGAGGTTTCAGCCAGACAAATGCACTGTGTGTTTTTATTCTGAGGTAAAAGTGATGTAATCACTGCAGGTACAAGTGTATTGTCAGATATGAGAAATATACTCTGCAAGGAAACCCCATCTTTCACTCACAAAAGACTGGTTTAAAAAACCAGGCTAGACGTCGTTCACTGTTAATGGCTTGGTATGCAAACAATGCCACATTGGTAGACTGGTAGTCTCCAAAGTCAGTCACACTGTTCCCAAATGCCCCAGGGTATACAAAATCAAATAACGTCTGGAGGGTTTCTCATGCCTAATTCTGAGACGAAATCATTCATTCATTCATTCATTTAAATTTTAATGAAGTTTGTAAAAATCTGCCTATGTTGGAGTCTTATTTGCTGTGAAAGGTCTGGGCCACTTTATGTAGATGATGCCTTATCATGACAACATAGAACGGACACATAGGTATACATCATCTGTAGCTGCCTGTTGTTCTAGTCCAAACCTCTAGCTCATCTATTGGCCTCCACAATTTGTAAGCCACCCGGCAACCCATTCATGATTGGTTAGTTTTTGACCACTTGATCTCTATATATTCTTTAATATTAATGGAAAGTTGTGGTAGATGGTAAACCATTAAACCCCCCCTTTGAATACGTTTGCTAAGTCATGTTCAGTGATCAATTTTACTTTTAGGTGTTTACTTTGTACTAGTAGGTGTACAATTAGCGGCTATATAGTGATTCAGTGGTCCAAAGCTAACCAATCGTGAATGGGTTGGAGGGACGGGACTAGAGTTCTGTTGTACAAGAGAGTCCAAAAGATGAGCAAGTTTTGTACAAGAACAGTGACAAAACTCCATTGGGTTTCCCAAAGCATGCTAAGACAGACCTAAAAAAAAGAGGCCCTGAGTGGTTAGCAAACACACTGAATCATGTCCTTCCTGGTGATGCGTGAATCATCTTCCTCCTAGTGAGTTGGTTGGCATCACCCATATTTTGGATTATAGGCCTGGTTATTCTCATTTTGACAGTACGGCGCACAATTGTTGACGGTGACTACTTGGAACAGTGTGAAAATCAAAAGCAAGCCTTGGAAAACGAAAACTCAGCATGTGAGAAAGAAGTTCTTTCTTATTTTATTTAGAATTGCATTTCGTTTTGAAGAGTTACCTTGTAGTCACCTGATGGGCGAGACCCTTTAGCTCCGCCTACTCTGACACCTCCTCCAACCACTCCTTAAATTTGAGAGTTAAAGATGAACCCATATGTAGCATGTTCATTAACTCTGCACAGATAGTAATGGTCAATTATAGCCATTATGTTAAATTATTACTAATTAATAAAATTATCTGACAAGCACAGGAATACTTCTATATTTATTTAATGTGATGTCGAAACTGAGTCACTCTCCTTACCTGGTATCTCAGTGATGGTGACTTCCGAGAAGTCACATGACACATCAGGCAGAAGGTAATGTCGTGGGTCACCGATCTCATATACCAGCTGTTCAGCCACTGTACCAAATGAGACCAGCCCACCAGTTTTGGGAGGTTTGGACAGTGTTAACGAGCCATCAGCAGAACATTCAATCACTGGGAACCCGATATTATCCCTATAGTGGAAACAACAATAAAGGACCAAGTGACTTATAACAAACAGGTTTAAAAAGGTTGATATCTCTTTAAAAGGACAAATAAAACATTTATAATAGCAATAATTATGGGTTTTCAGAATAAAGTGACTGTCCTAGTATGGTTTCAGTAACATCAGTTGGTCAACAATTGCCCGCTTACCAGTCAGGAACTTTGTGCCAATCTGTAAAAATCCCACCAGTGACTTGGGCACCACATTCTATCAGGTGACCTGCGAGACTGGAAGATAGAGAAGAGGGATATCAATCATCTGTTCAGTGAACATATCCTTAAAAGAGCATAAACATGTGAACTAAATTTACTCAAATGCCATTTTCTTCCAAACAATGAAATGTAATTGATAGGCTCTACTCAAAATTCAAAATAGAAAATATTTTGTTCCAATTTATTCCAAGGCTGCTAAACTAAGGATTTGCACAAACACAGCATACTGCATTGTTTCCAGTTAAGTCTTAAATACCCTACACACGTCTTGTAGGTACGTAAACCTATTCATGGTAAAGATTAACATATTTGCTCAAGCTTGTCAGTAATTTGGACACATTTGCTTCCTTTTATACATTGTGAGAACATTGTAATAACTCGCTCAATACAAACGAAAATTTTTACTTTTGTTCTGGGGCTATTTGAGTTTCCAAGAAGTTTGTGTCATAGAAGAAGGAAAACCAGAAATCACACGAGTTACAGTAAGTTTACCTTCCAGCTGCCAGATGTTCATAGTCATTCTGCTCCCAGCCAAACTGCAAAAAAACACACACCCCACTGAACACACCACCACTGCCAAACTTCCATGTGATACATGAGAAGCATATGAAGATCAATGTGAGCACTTGTAGTTAAAGAGTCAGAGGTAATTGCGGTGTGTTACACAAACCGTACTGAGTGCATCAGGGGTCCGAGCACCACTGCACTGTCAACGCAGCGTCCGGTCACTACAATATCAGCCCCAAGGTCCAAGCACCGCTTTATAGGAAGAGCACTAGGGAAGACAGGGGGCAAAGGTCAGACACTCATGAAGTTCACTGATAAAAGGTCACATGTTATAAAGGCTAATGGAGAGAAAAGTGTTCTGGAAAGATGATGATTTTGGGCTCCTTTGGTCCACTGCTTTTGTTTTTTTTAATTATTATTATTTAATTAGCAGGGAGTCCCTGTTTTGGGGTTTTAGTGTCAAAACTAAAACCAAAGTGTGTAGAGGTTGCAGAAAAAAATACCCACACTTGTCCATCTTCTGGACAGTCAAACATTAAAACACAAATACGAAAGACCTGATCCACTTCTCTGTCAAGTGCATGTTTCTGTTGATCAAGGTTAGGTTTTTAGCAGAATCTGACTTTGTGCATTTCTGGCCATTTAAAACGTACTACACAGCCATTTATTGTGAAATTGACTGAAGGTTAAGCTTGGCTGTTAATTAATATGGATCACAATGATATGATACAAATAATTTAAACAATAACAAACCCACAATAACTATTAACATCTCAAACTTTACAAAAAAAACCCCAACATGAAGGGGTATGGGGTATGAAGGCGGGCCTTGGGGGAGGGAGGTGGGGTTTGGGGGCTTGTAAAAAGTAAAATGACACCCTTAAAAGGGGGCGATTCGTCTGCATCTGCATGTGCACCATAATGTAAGAACTATACTTGCTGGTTTTTAATTATTTATTTACATTTACGGCATTTAGCAGACGCTCTTATCCAGAGCGAATTACAAAGTGCTTTGCATCTGATCACAGAATTAATCCTAGGAAATAGTATGAATATTTATATAATCTCTTACCCAAGATACGCATTTATACTGTGTACAGTTTCAGGAAGTGGTTTTTGTTCGTCTGCATCAGCCATCCTCAGCATACGAAGTAAATCTTTCTAAATAAAACCAAACAAAAACAGTGTGTTTCACCCTGGCTACAGCGGCACACTGCAGGAATAACTGTATCTGTCATATGAACTTCAAACCAAACGAGCAAGCACTTACAGAAAAACCTCCTCCAATGAGAGCTAAGTCCCATTCCAACACCCCAAGTTTGATGTTTACACTTTTACAAATCTTTCACACTGAATTCAGCACATTTCTGTCTGGGCTGCAGGAGACAGGGTAAAATTTGATGTGCTAAACACACAACAGTTAGAACAGCCAGAGTCTCTTCTTTACTTATCCCCCATCTTCTGATTGAAGGTACGTTATAATAAAAATATAACACCCCCCCCCCCCACTGCAAATACACTGCAGACAAACTTTTAGCTTTGTATCGAAACGAAAATGTTCTTTTGCCTCAGCGTATATATATATATATATATATATATATATATATATATATATATATATATATATATATATATATTTGAAGGGCTTTTATAAAACTCTCAACAAGGGTATCAAATCACATTTGTCTTTAACCAGTATACTCAGCCTAGTCTCTTGTACACTGCGTTCATGTTAATAAATAAATGAGATATCAACAATGTCTAACCCTGAACGTTTTTAAAAGCATTAATACAGATTAATTCAGTATTATTTTGTTGTTCAGTAGGCTAACCTTAGAAAAATTATAACATCATGGCTTCTGCTGTACGTATTCATATACAATCATAAACAGTCAAAAGTGTACTGATCTAAAGCAATAAACCCCCTAGTTTTTTCAAGGTTTGGATTTGGTTTTAGTTGGGCAACATTCAGTGTGAAATATCTGCAAGGTGTAGAGAATCAGACGGGAGGGGGGGGTCACATATTTCACAACACTGTAAGTGGAGGACCAGTGTGATCTTCTCGCCTGGGGCATTAGGTCATCCCCGGTAACCACAGCAACTTTCAGGCCCAGACCCGCCTTATGCACCACTTCCTGTATCGCGGCAGCACACGCGAGGGGGTTCGTCCCGCCGGCATTGCTGACCACACGGATACCTGCAGGGACATGTGATCACCACAGGATCATTCTTATTTCTCCATCACACCAGTGTGTAAACTTGTACAATGAGCAAACGCAAGTGACAGGGAGTCTATGGAAAGAATCCCTTTCCTTAAGGGAACGCATTATTCTCTTTGTGTCACTAAACATTAAACTTAATGCAAAACTGTTAGAACAAATGCTTTTATGAAATCATCTACTTTAATTTGTCAGACAGCAGTGTTTATCAAAATCTGTCACGCTTCAGTTCAAATGAGACGGTGCACACGGTCTGATTAACAACACGTGTAAAGACTCTTAAATCTGATGTGTCGTGTTTTTTTTCATACTTTTTAACTACTGTGAATGAGGTGCGTTTCCTGTACCTTTCTGACTTATGTCCTTGATGAACGGAGAAATGGCAGTATGAACAAAGTCAGGAGCGTATCCCATGTTCTGGAAGAGATCATTAACAAGGACGTCATGGACGCCCAGCATCAACGCCTTTTTAACTCCAACAGCACCCCCTTGTGGTGAACTATGTTAAACGTGAGTGAGTTACACGCCAGGTCAATGAGGCGTTACGCATCCAAATATAGTGTGGTGCACTGAATTTTCACTATGCATGCAACATTGTGGAAATTACGCAACACTGGCAGAGAATATTCACTGAAATCTTTGAGGTTCCATCCCATATCTTACTCCTCAGTGAGACGTCTTCTGTGACATTTCCACAAAACTGAATCCCACAAAGGAAAATACATAAATTTAAAAAGCACCTAAATTTTTAACTGCACCAAGACTGCTAGAAAATAAAAAATGTCTGTAGGCCTATATATTATGGGTGTGGCTTCCTGATTCAAAATATAACATTGGTTGGAGTTGCTCTGTGTTGCGATAGAGTACAAATGTACTTAAAACACCATGATTCTCTCAGAAACCTTGCTGAGATATTTCTTTAACATGATGTGGACCAGATTAATATGTAATGACTTTTAAATACAAACTTCGGATGTAGCCAGCTAATGCCATAGTGTATTTTACCAAGTATAATGTCAAAACTATTTACTTCTTAACATAAACCATTTCTTTCAGCATGGTGAGGATACAAATTGGCAATATGTAGGCTATGAGTCACATAAGTTATCAATTTCTCTCCAACCTTTTGAGAATTTCTTTAATCACTTTTCTTTAATCACTTAAGCACTGCATCTTCTTATATTGTGTCAGCAACACTGAAGGACTGGTGTTTTGAAATCAACAGACCCTTATTGGCCATTCAGTGTGAAGCAGACAACAATGAACATACAATCTAAAATACCTGTAATGGCCACCCAGTGTGAAGCAGACAACAAGGCACATACAATCCAAAAGACTTTTAAATGGTCAATCAGTGTGAAGCTGACAATGCGTATACAATCTAAAAGACCTTTAATGGCCACCCAGAGTGAAGCAGACAACAATGAGCACACATTCCACAAGCAGAGTCTTTTTTAATGAGCTGTAACGTGTGTAGCAGGGACTATTAAAGCTCACAATGGGTGTAAGCACCAAATGATGGCCTTGACAACACCTAGTCATTCAGTAAGACAGCAGGACTACTCTACTCTACTTCAGGTGATGTGCACAGAGCTTTCAGATGTAGAGGGCTGTATTTGTCAGGCTCCCGGGGGCCAGAAAACAGCTCAACAGACTCCAAATCCCCAGTCTGCTGTCACATCCCCACAGATGATCCTATAAAACACGGTTCTGGAAACCAAGTTACCAACAAGTGCTGAACTGTACAGGAGAAAAAACTTTCTGATCCTGCACTATCCCTGGAATACATACGAACCACAACTCACCTGAACGTTTCTCACAAATGTAAGAACAGAGCGCCCGATGGACTATTCTCAACAGAAGTTAGCCATGGCGCTCAAACTTCAGGCCAACGTTACAGTGCTTGTGGTCACCACCACATCCTGAGAGTGAAGCCTTATAAATCCTGGCAGGATGTGTGTTGGTAGTGAGGCCTGCAGCAGAAGGCAATGAACCACCCACCCACTCCAATGCCAGATGTCATTTCCAGTCTAAAATTAATACTATGACACACAAACACCACGTGCATGTGACACTCATACTTACCAGGTTAGGCTACTTACAAAAACAGAAAAGACGGGGTGAGAATACTTACAGGCATCTTCGCTTTGGCTGCTGTCAGTAGGGACATGGTGATTTCAGACAGGTAATCAAACACGAGGAAGTCCAGTTGACCACCATGTACAAGCTGGGGAACTGAAAAGCAGGATGGAAGATGACATGAGACAGGTATACTGAGCAATAAAAACACTGCTTTTACCAACAGATGACGTGAGACAGGTATACTGAGCAATAAAAACACTGCTTTTACCAAAAGATGACGTGAGACAGGTATACTGAGCAATAAAAACACTGCTTTTACCAACAGATGACGTGAGACAGGTATACTGAACAATAAAAACACTGCTTTTACCAACAGATGACGTGAGACAGGTATACTGAGCAATAAAAACACTGCTTTTACCAACAGATGACATGAGACAGGTATACTGAGCAATAAAAACACTGCTTTTACCAACAGATGACATTGAAAAATGAAGGTTGAGATAATCCACTAGGATATAGGTCTGTCACTCGCCACTATAGGGGAGCAGCGGGTCACAGTTTGTTTTACTGATAACCAACATATGGTGTTTAGGACACTTTTGACAGTCTAGTCTCATTAACAGTGATGCTGCTATATTTGTTTGTCAGGTAGTCATTTTGATTTTCACCTGCCAATTTGCAGCTCACATAACAAGGCTGCTAAAGACACAGGCATGCTAGCACCTGTCCCTTTCACAACACCTTTATGCAAGCCATGTGAACCAGCATGTGACCAAGCTTGACAAGATCCAGCTTCTGCCTTCACCACCACTGGATCAACCAGAAATGTATGCTGGTGTTCCCCCAGATATAAGCACATATTCCTGCCACTGACACCAGGTTCAGCAGTGCTGCTGGATCTCTGCCACCACCTGCCACTACCCGAGTATCTCTACCACCACCTGGTGGCCTGTTCTTCAGACACTGCATGGGCACCATCATTCCAGGACCACCAAGCACATGACATTCAACTGAATGCTAACTTTGTCAGTCTTCAGAATACAACAGAAACCTAAACTTATTAAACTAAACTTATACAGAATTCCTAGATGTGAATACAGAAATGAAGGTGTACATTTGAAAAATACATATACATATGTATAATCTTTTGTTTTTATATTAGAGAGAGTATATATTTGATATATTATGTATACTTCAAGCTATCAAACCAACCCAATCGATCAAACCCAGAGTCCTGTATACTATACCCACTTCACAGGACCTACAGTTAGACCCTGGACAGCCATGAAAAATCACCTATGAATTATGGAACAGTTTTATCACAGCAAAACCACAAGATATAGCTATACCTACTGAAAATGGCAACACATTTGGAATACACATTTTGACACCTGACAGAATCAAACCTAAATGCTTCAAATCACTCCTGAGCTGCAGAGGACAGTGTTCAAACTAGTTAACATTCCCAGTGTTCAGGCAGTTTCTCTGACGTCTGGACCCAAGGACTCATTAGATTAATCCACACAAGTGGAGTCAAATCAGACCGTATCAATCTGTGTGAGCAGTCTGTGGGCTGTAATCCGGGGCCTCCAACCACATCAACTCAATTCTCATTTTTCTTTACGAACACAATGTGCAAAGCTATAATCAAACTGACTTCCTTCCAAATACACAGAACTGATGATATCCACTTTACACACATAAATCATCAATACGCTCATCAGAATGGAAAAATCTTCATCTAATTTTTATGTTTCAAGAAGGCGTTTTATTCTGTGTGTTCTATTGTATTATATTCAATACACTTGTGATTGTATTGCGTTTGATATTGTGCTCATTAATCAGGCCACTAAATTAGTTTGAATCTTCAATCAATCTCTGAGCGTATGTAAAATCATTATTATTATTTTATAGATAATTAATGTAGGTTGGCTGAATCCAAAATAAAGCAGGTTGATCTACTGTTGTAGGGAACACACCCACCATCTTAAACACTTCAGCTGCATTAACCTACCTGATGTCGCAGTGTCACCCCAAAACCCTGATGCACACCCGACACGTACAGTTTTCCTTTCTGTCGAGTAAAACCTCCTACTGAGTGTAACCTGCAACTGTCTGAGCTGTCTGGCGTGTTTGGAGCTGCTAGGAAAGTTCACTGTGTGTCCAGACTTGTTTCCACAAACAAGCGCAGTTTTTGACAAACTCCGTAGTGTCCGCCGCTGCAACGCGCCTGCTGTGCTACAGCGCGCAAAGTTCATCGCCAATAAATACATATTTCCGTAAAGCTATAGGCTTTTCTCTATATGCTTATTTATTTCTGACATGTGCTGCAACTTCTGCTCACAAACTCCAAAACCACAGGTCAAAGTAATACAACGCGTACTACATAAAACACCATCCGTGTAGGACAAATCACGGCGATAGTGTTCCTACCTTTTTATTGACGCGTGGAAGCTCTCTGGCGACAGCAGAAATGACAGTCGCATACATTTATTTTATTTGAATTGCTGAAAAACATTTGATTAGTCTTCTGTAACTAAACCGTGATCGTTTGTATTTGAGTACTAGCTACACCAGTTTTTAAAACCACAAAAAGAACATGTACTGTTTGTGGTCAATGCACAATATGTTAATTTAATTAATCACTTATATGTCATCATGTCTTAACACCATTCTTCATTTCAGACACTGATAATGGCTACTTAAAGACATGAGACTATTATTTTAAGTAATTTTAGAGTAACCCAATGTTGCCAAAAATGGAATCACACAACAAACAATAAACACAAACAACAACATACAATAAATAAAAACATCACAATTAATACGTTGTTTCGCCTCCTCTGGCTTTTATGATGGCATGGTCTGAAAAATAGTATTCTACACCAACCTTTTATTTAACTTTGTCATTTATAGACACAGTTTTTACCACAGTTGTGTGTGTGTGTGTGTGTGTGTGTGTGTGTGTGTGTGTGTGTGTGTGTGTGTGTGTGTGTGTGTGTGTGTGTGTGTGTGTTGGAAGGCAGGATCTGAAGCCTGACAGGGTGCATTTCACACCCTGGCCTATTGGTGTCAGTGCAAGACAGGCCATTCCTGCCCCTGCTGTGGCAGAGGTCATGAACTTTGGGGGGTAGGACTCAGTGTCAGTCACTCTCAGGTCGTGCTCTCTGTCATTTTTGGGGTATTGATCCTTGACTCATAAGAGTTCTTGCTGATCATGCTCTCTACCTGACTTTGTGTAATAATGACACATAAATGACAAACATCCGTCCTCAAAGTTTGCATGTTATCCATAATAATGAGTCCATAAATTACAGTCATTTCCACTGATTACAGTCATTACCACAGCCGTTACATTGCAAAAGATGAATGTCCATTTGTGTGCAAGGTTTGAACAGGTGAGAAAGATCTAAACAGCACGAGACATTTTCCTCTCAGTTACATACAGAGGAATACTTCCTTTAAATCTCTCCATTATATTTCTTACATGTGGAATACGTTATTTTCTGATCACATTTCTCATTGACTATATCTATATATTCCTGGCATCCCCTGCTGGCCAACACCACTGCCATAAAGTTTGGGAGTAACTGTACTGGAAAAGAAAAATCAGAAATGGTGTCCTCAGTTTTTGGGAAATGTAGATGGAAACACATTTTTAATTAAAAATACATCCAAGTTAAATTTATGCTACTTAAAATATTCAACTTCCAAAAAGCATTTTTGTTATTCCCTATTTTAGATTCCTGAGATTTTCATCCCATCCTTAAAAAATACACACAGTGTGTCAGCTTTGTTTCCCGTATGCCCCAGACCTGCTGTTGTGTAATAAATTGCTTGTTGAGTCATTTGTTTTCCAGACAAGAACATAGCCTTTGGGTCAATATCTGTCTATCTTTCTCTCTCTCTCTCTCTCTCTCTCTCTCTCTCTCGCTCTCTCTCTCTGGATAATAGCCAGGTCTAATAAGCAGTTTGCTCTGTTCCAATACTCTACTCAACAGTCCCCCCAACAGTTCAGCACATTGATACACATGATTATAAATCATTCACAGAATGTCAACTTTGCAAGCTCAGTAACTAGTGCTGGTCAATAATGACTCATGGTGTTGAACAATCACAAGGATTCATATTGGACGTGCTGTGAGGGAGGCCAGTCAGTTGTCCACACAGGCACGAAAGATGAGGCTTCAGTACTCACTCCTTTGCATTTGCGTCGTCCTGTCCGCAGCCTTGGTAAGTATACCGTCCCTCTTTTGTCCTATATAATAATTATGGTAATAATAATAACATATAATACATAATTTTTAATAATAACCGTAATCATAACAACAACAGTAATAAATAAAAAATCCACTTACAATGAGAATCGGTAGTGTTCACTGTGCTCTGACACAGTTTGCTGAGTGACATGTTTGGTGTTGCAGTCGGAGGACACACCGCCTAAAGTGGTGGACCCACGAGGTGCCCGTCCTGTTGAGCACGGATACAAGGCGGAAAGCTGTGCCACGGAGAAGGAGTGGCCCTTCTGTATAGATGAAGACTGGGTACGAACTGGGACCACATCACATCACATCAGCTGTCTTTGTCATACCAAAAACAAACTCCACAGTTTGGTGTTTTAGTCCCAGAATTGTTGCTATTGATGTGTGCTTGTTCATTTGAAATGCCATGTTCCCTCTCTAAATAAATTAACGAATAGTGTTAAAAACATAGATTAAATACACAAAAAATAAATAAATAGAAATAGAAAAAAAAGTGGATAATAAAGTTGAAGCATGTATGTCCACCCTAGGGTAGAAAATGTCCATCTGGCTGCCGTATTCAAGGTATACTAGACAATACCGATCATGAGCTCACCACCAAGATTGACAAGATCCGTAAATTGCTGGACGAGGGGAAAAAAATGTATCGATCCGCTGATCAGGCATCCAAAGAAACCTACAACTACATGAGAGAGCGTCTTGTCACAAGTACAGGTATGTTATTACATGCTTGCCTGTCTTAATGCAAATAAACTTGTTGTATAAAATGTTGGATTTAGTTCCCTTGGATTATATAATCCTGCTAAATCAATACACTTGAAATTACGGAATTTGGACAAGTTCTGTTTTTATGTACACTTTTGTCATTCACAATTCAAACTGGACAAAAACACAAAGGAATAAGTGAGCTGCTGTGTCCTTCTCGGTTAGATACCGACAACAGATATGTCAACTTGGCTGAGCAGCTGAGGCAGAAGATTGTCGACTTGAAAATTAAAATTGACGATCAGCTGAAGAGGCTGGAGGCCCTGAAGGCTCAGGTCAAGGACCAGGTCATCACCATGCAGCGCCTAGAGGTGAGACGCATAAGTGCACAGTTTCTGTATTTGTAAAAGCATCCAACAGACAACAAAACAGAAGCTCAGACGTTCTTGTAAGTGCTTTTCCCTGTTAAAGAGCAAAGTCAATTGAAGACTGAGTCAATTTTAAGGGACAGTGTGGTTCTTTGTGTGCCCCTACACTATTAACCAAGGCTTTAGTCACTTAGCCAAATGATTTCTCCCAACTACTCAAGGTTTCTTTTGAAATGAGAATATAGATTACAAAGTTCCTAAAGGAGAAAATTGTTTAGGCTGATACATGGGAGCTTGTTTCACCAAAGCCAAAATCTTCATGCTCGCGAATTCCTTTGTTCTCGGCACAGGTTGACATTGACATCAAACTACGCAGCTGCAAGGGCTCTTGTGCCAGCTACGCTGAGTTCTCCGTGGACAAGGAGGGCTATGTGGCCCTGGACAAGCAAATGGACCGCTTGGACTCCCTGCGTGTCCAGAGTGTGGAGACCGTCAGCTCCCTGAAGTTCATGAAGAGCAAGCCACTGAAGGACGTGATCGTGCCCTCCATCTACAAGTCTGGAGGGGAGCAGAAGCAGGCCATCTTCCCCGATGTGGGGCAGCTGAAGCTTTCTCTGGAGGCCGAAGGCTCCACGATGGATTCGGCCGCCACCGTCAGCAAGGGCACAACAGGTACGGGCTCCTCATCCTCCTCCTCGTCGTCCTCCTCCTCAAAAGTCACCACCACGACCGTCACCTGCACCAAGACGGTGCGAAAGGTTGTGACACAAACCAAGGACGGCATCCAGGAGAAGTATGAAGTGGTGGGTGGCACTGGGCCTGGGTGTGAAACCATGAAGGACTTGGGCATTACAGAGAAGGATCTCCTGACGGCAGCCAAGGAGGGTAAAGACATCTCACGTGATGCCTTCACTGTGAAAGTGGTCGATGGAGATTCGAGGTCCATCACCACCTTGACCCATGGTGATGCAGACTTGGGCGATCTTGGTGGAGACTTCTTTCATGGCCTGGGCACGAGTAGCCAAAACCAAAAATTCTCATCTTCCTCCACCTCCTCGTCCTCCAAAACCATTATAAGTAGTGGAAGCAAGGGTCTCAACTCTAAGACTTCATCACCCGATGTTTTCGGGGATGACCTAGGGGCGTTTTTGCACGGCGAGGTGGAAGACGACCTTCCTGACATCCATGCTCGAAGCCTGAAGTCCCGTACTGAGCGCAAGGCCGATTATATTGGCGGAGGTACACCTTAGTGACACCCACTTACCCTCCCAGTATATGTACAAGTGAACCATTTTTTAAAGAAAATTAAAAATTTTAGTTAAACAAGAAAGCACTTAAACCATTCTTTTACAACTTTACAAATGTTACAAACACTCTATAATGTCCCAAGGGGAAAAAAAAACAGTGATTTTACAGCCAATCTTAACTTGAAAACAGAGTCAAGTATGGTCAGTGATTTAAACGATTGTATACAATTATTTTGTAATGAAACAACTGTGAAATCTTGAAAGAAACACAAGCTTCACTCAGAAGTTGTTAACAAAGCCACCAATGCAGACATTCTCATACATATATAGGAAAAGAGACAATTCTGCTCTCGAGCTGTTTGCTAATCAGCAAGTGTGTAATCTTTTTTCAGATTGCGTTGATATCCAGCAGCACCACATCAAGGGCGATCAGAGCGGTCTGTTCAAAATAAAGCCAGCGGCCTCCGACGAAGTCGTGGAGGTTTATTGCGACCAGGGTACAGGGCTGGGGGGATGGGCTCTGGTCCAGCAGAGGGAAGACGGGTCAGTAAACTTCAACCGCACGTGGCAGGAGTACCGGGCGGGTTTCGGGAAGGTGGACGGGCGGGGGAGGGGTGAGGTGTGGCTGGGGAACCACGTCCTGCACCTCCTCACTCAGAACGACAGCGTGCTGAGGGTGGAGCTGCAGGACTGGCAGGGGAACGAGGCTTATGCCGAATACTCCGTCAGAGTGGGCCCAGAGTTGGAAGGGTTCCCGCTAAGCGTGTCGTCTTATGAGGGAGACGCAGGGGACGCACTGGTAAAGGGGCACAGTAACATGGGTTCTTTCCTTTCGCACGCGGATATGAAGTTCAGCACCTTCGATAGGGACAGCGACAAGTGGGAGGAGAATTGTGCGGAGATGTACGGAGGCGGCTGGTGGTACAACAACTGCCAGTCAGCCAACCTTAATGGGGTTTACTATAAGGGTGGGCAGTACGACCCCGGAAACAATGTCCCCTATGAGATAGAGAACGGCGTGGTGTGGATACCTTTCAAACCAGCTGATTATTCCCTTAAAGTGGTTAGGATGAAAATAAGGCCAGAATGAACTCTTAGAGAAAGTGATTAAGACCCGGAGATCTGAAAGAATGAGATGAGAAAATATATGTTAAAATACATTGTTGCCATATTTGAAATGAAAAAAGTGAATGTACAATGTATTCATGTAAAAATATCACACAACGAAATTACCTCATGTTTTCAATAAAGAATGTGTTCACTTCATTTTGTCTCATTTCATTGCTTTGAGAACATTGTCTCTCACATTATTATGCCATATTACATTGTGCATATATTTTACATATCGTCCTCATCACAATGGTATAGCATTTAATACCATGTGTTTGGAATTACATTTGGGTTCACCACATAAACCCTCACCTGTCATGTTACAGCCCCTGACCCCTCCCCTTTGGGCGTGTGTTTATGTTGTCTCCGTCTAGTCGTCTGCGTCTGTGGATCTTCGTGGGTGTGGTTGTGTCTGAGTGTTCATCGGTCTCACCTGTGGCTCGTCTCGTGATCACTCAGGGCTTATGTGGTCTGTCTATTTAATGTGCGTTCGTGCAGTGTCCTGTGCTCGTCTTTGAGTCTCACACATTTGTGTTTATGTTAGATGTGCGCTGTCTGCGCTATTTTGCACTCACAATAAAACGTAATGACGGTTTGCATTCGGACTTCGTGCCTCGTCATTTCGCCTGCACCCATCATTACATCACCAAAATTTTCAGTTATACACAATGAGCAAACATTCAGTTCTGAAATGTCACTCACATTTCCTGCAGAGTGTATTTTGAGCTACAGATTTGAACCTGCTAAGGATATTTTGAAAGCGATTTTTTCAAAGTCGTTATCCTCTAGATATACAAAGAGCACAACTCATATGGAGACTCTTATTTTGTTTGCTCGGTGAACACATAAGTGTTTTACACAGATGCATGATTTAATAAGAGCAACATCAATAACACATACATGTATTTTTACTATAATTCTCCTATGAATCTGCTTCTTCCTGTGATCTGCAAATATTAATTCCTGTACTTTATGTTCCAGTGTGTGAGGTAGCTCATTCCCCCAAACGACACAACCCCTACAGGCACCAGAGAAGACCTGGACAGTGTAGAGCAAACACGTTCTCCCTGTGTACGGATGAGGAGGTGGTGAGTTGACACAGTGGTGTTCCATTACAGACGCCAAATTTATCAAATGTCTGAACATAAGAGTGCTAAGGTCAAAGGTCAGTTCACCCTTTGCACATGGGGAAAAAAATTGTTTTTGGTTTTTGTTGCTGTTGATTAAAAAATATATAATTTTATCTCAAGTAGCCCTTGCTACTTGCCAGACTCTTACTGTCAATAAGAATATGTTGTTAGTGACCTTCCTGAATAATATAAAGGATGAAAAGAATCACAAAATTACAGGCATAGGGCCTATATATATTGTTTTCACATCGTTTCACAGTCAAGTATATAATCTGCAGAAATATATAAAGCCTTCTCTAAATGCATAAATGAAGTTGAGCAAATAAGATGAGGCCTTTATTTGCGTTAAATACCACACTCTATAGAATACAACCAATAAATAAACACATATTTAAACAAACAAATAAATAAATAAATATAGTATTTTTTGTACTGTCTTCATGATGCAGTTTATAATTTAGTGTTTGTAAAATAATTCCAGTTGTAAAATAATTCCAGTTGTACTGCATGTTGTCATGCACCTGGTCTCCAGGGAAAGAAGTGTCCATCAAGCTGTCGTCTCCAGGGTCTTATTGATAAGACAGAGGAAAGGATTTCCGAACAGCTCCATCAAATCTGTGAAAAGACTCATGAGTACCAGAGGGCATTTTCATCTATGATGCTTCAAAGTGCACAAATCTATGAAACACAAAGAAAGATTATTGTCAAAACACACAGTGTGTACATTTTTGTTGTCTCATTTTCTGCCAAAAAAGCTCAGTTTAAGTTAAATTGTACATAAAATTTACTCAAAAATGCTTACTATAAATTTAATCCAAAGATCTATTCATAGGTTTGACTGAAACCAAATATTATTCTGTTTGCAGTAGCAGAATTGAAATATGCTGAGGTTGCTGTGAGAGTTCACAGGAATCTGACACTGTTATGGGATAAGTCCACAGAGCTCACCAGAAACCTACAGAGGTCCTACAGACAAGCACTAGATCAAATTACTGACATGCACCGCAGTGAGGTAAGATGTTCAAACTGAGGTCACATTTTAAGATACCTGAACAAGTATTGCATATTTTGCCATTTGACCTGATAGAAATAAGACTTTAAAAGGTTGTATAATGTCATAATATCAATTTAGAGTGACTTGACTGAAATTGTCCATGACAAGGCTTTTTCCTATTTACTCAAAGTTAAAATGTAACTTTTGGTTTGAATTGATTTGATTTGCATCTTGGATTTGGGACTTAGGTGGACATTGACATCAAACTACGTGCCTGCAAAGGATCATGCAAGCAAACCTTTGATCTTCACACCGATCACGAGGGCTTCAAAGCCATGCAGGACGACATGGCTAAGTTTGACTTGAGCTTGGCAGGAAAGCAAAAACCAATCAATAGGGGCCAAGAATTGCGACTGCAACCTATTGTTTGAGCACCTGTATGAACATGTTAGGCTGACATTTTTCCCTTGTTTCAGACATTACCTTCAACTTGTTATAAACAATTCAATCTACCTACAACCAAGTACTGTATATTAACATATTTTTCACAAAATTTGTCAGGGAATATGAATGCTAAATTCATATTCATACCAAATTGTTAAAAACCTGAATTGTCCCATATTATTACTGTAATATTATTATTGCTGTAGTATTTTTATTTATATACTTATTTTATTTACTTTATTTTGTTTTGTTTATTTATTTCATTTTTTGTTTGGCATGTGGGCTTAGACTGATACCAGGAACTCATCCTGTGTACAAATGTTTACAAAATGTTGTGTAACCAGTCCAGAATGCAACCAGATCTTACTGTGAGTGGCTGTGGTTGGTGCTATTCTACTGAAACTGTATGAGTTTTGTTGCACAAGTAACATACCTAAATAAATGGGATTACTTTGCCAATCCGCCTACAAAGTGAACTAAAATCTATGATGTCAACAGAATCATTCTGTCACGTTACGGTCCCCGAACCCTCCGTTGTCTGCGTTTGATCGTCTGCGTCCGTGGATCTCCGTGGGTGCGGTTACGTCTGGTGATAATCCGTCTCACCTGTGACTCGTCTCGTCATCACGTGGGGTTTATGTGGTTTGTCGATTTAATGTGCGTTCGCACAGTGT
Source organism: Brachyhypopomus gauderio (assembly GCF_052324685.1). Lineage (NCBI taxonomy): Eukaryota > Metazoa > Chordata > Actinopteri > Gymnotiformes > Hypopomidae > Brachyhypopomus > Brachyhypopomus gauderio. The sequence goes on along the minus strand of NC_135230.1, from coordinate 6,669,978 downwards.
CTTGTGCTCGTCGTTGTTTGAGTCTCAGTGTCGCTACATGTGTGAGTGTTGTCCGTGCGCTGTCTGCGCTAGTAGTGTTGCAAAAATAAAAGTGACGTCTGTTGTGAACAGGATTCCGTGTCTCGTCCTTCGTCCAGCCGCCAGCGTCACACATACAAATAGGTATTTTGTAAGGTTGAGAGTTTATGAAGCTCATAAGTTTTAGATTCATTTCTTTTTCATTGTTCATTATTAATAAATCACATACACTCACATTGTTTGATGTACTAATTGTTAATTTAAAAATTATTTAATTAATAATTATAGCAGTAGCTAAAGGCAGTTATTAGAATAATGCCAAGTGCATTGTTGGAGTGGCTGGGGTGTTTGTGACATTCCCAGAAACACAGAGACGAGTGCAGATGTAACAAAGAGAAACTTTAACAGTACCGTAGACAGACAGAAAAAGGTTCAAACCAGAGCAGTGCAGAACCATTGATAAACAATATGCAAAAGTCATGATCAAAAACTGTATCCAAAATCAAGTACATACAAAACAGGCATCCAAAACAGAAGGATAATCCAAAAATATCAGAGCAGACAAAAGGGGTCAAACCAGAGAATACAATGCAGATACAATGCAGATCAAACACTCGCTGTGTAATGAAGGCAATACTTCCTGTACATAACCTACTGATGAGACATATATAGAGAATAGAACAGGTTTCAGGTGCACTAGTAATCAGGAGAGGAGGAACTGTGAAGTGGAACTTAGGGGGTTATGGGGGTTGGAGTTTTCTGGGCTGTGGCGCATGACATGGGGTCCTTCACAATCTTACTGGCCTTGGTCCAGCACTGCTCGTAGAAGATGGTCTGCAGGTCAGGAAGCGTAAATGAACGTCAGCTGAACCATCCCGGTGTGGAGAGCCCGTCTGTTCAGCAAGTCGTGTCTGCCGAGCAGTGGGTGTCTGACTCATTATGGGAGTCATTTATTGCTTGTTCATTATGATTGCAGAATTGCACCTTGCATGGTCCCACATGAGTCAAGGACTTTAATGTATGAAGGTTCCTCTTCCAACTGCAGGTGCAGCTGAGTGTCTGAATGGACAAACACTGCTGTGTACATGTTTGAAAGGTCAAATGGTGTCTGCGTGGCATTTAACGTGCCATTTTCACAGGCTCATAGCTTCCTGGACAAGATCTGATTTGATGCAGTTTGTAACAGTACAGATGAGTGATGCTGACCAAACAGTTCTATTAATAGGGGAAAGAAATGTGTGTGTGTGTGTGTGTGTGTGTGTGTGTGTGTGTGTGTGTGTGTGTGTGTGTGTGTGTGTGTGTGTGTGAGCATGAGGGGGGGTGTTAGGGTTTTTTAGTGTTTGTGTGCTGTGTGTTTTGAATTATCTAATTATCTAGTGTGTGTGGGTGTGTGTGTGTGTGTGTGTCCGTTAATAAAATACAACTGAAGATACAAAATCATTGAAGGGTAACTTTAATGAGGACTTTGGAGACCATACTTGTTGTTCATACTTGTTGTTCATACTTGTTGTTCATACTTGTTTTGTACATTTTACAGGTGTATTGTGTCACATTTTAGACCAAAAATACTCTGCATAAATAATAAAACAAATCTACATAGAAACTTTTGAACAACCAGACCAAAAATGGTTTGTGATCACAACACTTTTTTACTATTTTTACTGATGACACAATCTCCTTTCTTCTTATATTTATTCTTCCAGTGTCATTTATTATGATTCTAGCATTATGAGGAAAAACAAGAAAACTCAAGGACAGACATGGTCACCCTAAAAGCATCTCATTACAGTTCTTGTTGTGAATACACACACACACACACGTGTGCATACGTGAGTGTGTGTGGGTTTATATGTTCCCTTTATCTCTGAGCAAAATACGGCCTGATCTTCATGCTGATGGTCTTGAGGGAGTACCACGAGCCCTTCCAGTTCATCCACACAACACCGTCGTCTGTTCCATGTTTGGCCATGTACTTTGTATAGGAGCCACCCCAGTAGTATCGGCCATTAGGATTGGCCGAGTGGCATGAATTGTACCACCAACCACCTCCATCCTCTTTTGAACACTGCTTAGAAGGATCACCGGGAACCCTAACCGTACAGACAAGAAGATATATCAGTGATTCCTGTTACATACATTATTTCACACTTCATTAGGACGGCAGTGTGCATTATGTCTAGATAAGTCTATACAAATCTAGACAAATCTTTATGTGCAGGGTTTCGCCGCACGCGAAGGTGTCTCACCATCTGTCGTTGTCTCTGTCAAAAGTGCTGAACATCATGCCGTTGTGAATGGTCATGGTGCGGTTCTCGCCGAAGAGTTCCGTTGCCCCTTCCATCAGTGTGTTCCCAGCGGTCCCAGAGTACTTGCCCACGGCGAGGATGTAGTTAGTGGACTCCCCTTGCACAGTGAATTGCTGATACTGCGCCTTGGTTTTTACACCTGTCCAGTCTTGCATCTCGAACAGGACCTCGGTGGGGCCTATCTTGGTGAGCTGACTGATGCGGTCATTGCCGAGCCAGTACTCGCCTAAAACACGAAGCAGGTGTGAAACTTAATGAAACGTGGATAACATTTGTGTTTAATGAAGGCAAGATGCTACTTTATGAGTATATAAAACACCATGACTTTACCAGTTGGCATTCACCTTACCAGGAGTTTCGCAGTGACCTTTCCCATTATCGAAGGCAATGTTTCCAAAACCTCTCTTGTAGTCATCCCAGCGTCGGCCAAAGTCCACACTGCCGTCCAGACGGCTCTGAATAAGAAGCCAGCCTGAGAGAAAGGAACAGTCAGAGCTTCCATCATTCCATTATTCCATCATCTCATCATTCCTTCATCCCATCATCCCATCATTCCATCATTCCTTCATCCCATCATCCCATCATTCCATCATTCCATCATCCCATCATCCCATCATCCCGTGATTCCATCATATGTCATTCCAAAGAGAAAACATCAACAGTCAGATGGACATGGAAAAACAGGCTCTCATTCAGTGCCAGTGCTTAGCTGCAAAACCAAATGCACAAATGCACTGCAGGTTCAACAACTAACGGCGCTTAATTTTCGCAAAGTTTTCCTCCCTTCTACTGCGCCGTGCGTAAACGCATCCGCAGACACCACAACAGCAGAAGTACCTCCTTTCTCGGTCTGCTGGTCACAGTAGATCTTGTACGGCAGCAGCGAGCTGTCCGGCCGCACCATGTACATCTCCGACGTCACACCTCCTTTGCGGATGATGTCCTCGCAGTCCTTGCCAGACACCACGGGGATGGGGCAGGACACCTTGCACGGCTCTTTGCATTTGTCATTCTGGGTCGCTATGGCCTTTTCGATACGCTGGATCTTGTCTCTAATTTTTTCCAGGACAGACTGAAGAATTTTTATGTTCTGAGGAAAGGTGACATCCACAGCCTCCTTTATGTAGACGTGCTGTGACTCCAGGTCATCTGTGTACTGGTTAACGAGCTGGTCATTTCCTAAGGGTATAGAGAAGGGTCACATTAATCTGCCTTTATCTACTCTACTTTTTCACTCGGTTCAGTTTATTTATTTCCTTACTCATTCTAAAAATGCCTCTTCCCACTAAACTCAGGACTTTTAACAACTGAAGCAGGATGTACATGTAAGGTTTATGTGTGTGTGCACGTGCACAGGTAGGTGTATTGTATGTGTGGTTGAAATGTCTCTTGTATTTATGTTTATAAGCTACTGTGTGACAGGAGCTAATGTAACACAGAACAAATTCCTTGTATACGCAAGGACATTTTTTAGCAAATAAAGCTAATTAATAACATGCAACCTTGGCAAGATCTACCAAAAACAAAAATACCTACAGTCACAACCTGCCAAAAATTACACATTGTTGGTAATTCATTTTGAACCAACATAGTAATACAGGACGTTATACTTGCTGCTTTTACTACCTTGAATAACCTTCCCATTCACTCTGGAGAAAGGGACTTCAATCAAGATCTCAATATTAAGGAAGGAACTGATTATTTTAGGAGGTTGATCATGATAACAATACTTAATCAAGCCTACCTTCCTGCACTTGTGATCGACCTTCTCATCTAATTCTAATGTGCTCTTGAGGATAATTATGATCTGCTCTTACCGTTACTTATTTTCATTCTCTCCGTGACCTCTGCAGACATGTCCACCACGTATCTGAAGACGGTGTTGGAGGTGTGAGACAGGGACTCCACGTCTTTCTTCAGCTGAGCCACGACGGGCTTAACGCTGCGCTCTTGTTTCTGTAGAGCTGTTTTCAGCTCACATCCAGTTGGGCAGAGCACCCCCTATAGAGGGAAACAAGAAGAAGAAGTCACCAACCTTCCTCTCAGACGTTCTCCAACACTTTACAATCAACCACATCTTCATAAAACTAGTTTAGATGGATCTAGTGTGTTGGTCAGCTGGGGAAGGCATGGGGCAAAGTAGATCTGGTAGTAGTAAGTGACTTATGAGGTATACAAGATAGGGAAAGGTAGAAAACTAGTGGTTGTGTTCATTTAAAACTGGTTAGGTTTAATCTTAATGTTTTATTAGTATAATCTTTATAGTGTACATACAGTATCTTTTTGCTAAGGTGCAGTGTTCACATATCGATCACCACAAGCACATGACCCATGTAAGCGCCTCATAAATACAGCCGAACCACCAACTTCATATAATTTTTCCATCAGGTCCGATGAACAAACAAAATGTGCAGCTGCATAAACGTGGGCTTGTGTACCTAGCTAGCAATCAGACCGAATCGTCAGTGTGAAGCGTAGCCGTTACCATGGTCTCTGAGGCATGGGTGCATCCACCGCTGTCTGGCTGCTCTTCCGGCTTCTCTTGAGGGCTTCTGACTGGAGCGTCGGTGGGCCGGGCGGCGTAGCGGCTCACTCCACCAATCGGGGGTGGAGCAACAACAGGTGTGTACACCTCGCGTCCCTTGGAAACAGGTCGATGACCTCGAGGATCCACCTCTTCTTTGGGCTAAAGAAGACGTTCACCAAAGTCATTTAGAAGGTGAGAGTCTGCAGAGTTCCTTTTGATTTTTGGACAGTCAGTGAGAACTTACGACTTAAAACAACTGATACCAACAGGTGTTTTAGTGAAATCTGGTTAGCAGTGATAAAGCCAAAGAAAACTGCATACTTTGTAATTACATTCCACCTTAAATTATAACATTTGTGATACTTGATGGATTACAGCTTTACGGTTTCTTTACAGTTCTGTCATTTCTTTTAGATCAAAGGCCCCAAGGGGGGAAAAAAAGGATAACTTACAGCTGGTATTTTTTCCTGCAACAGAGAGACAACAGGTCAACGGGTAGTTTTTAATTGAGAAATGCTGGCCACGCAGCATTTGATGAAATTAAAAGGTGAAAATAAATGCATGTAGATCCACTTACTGAGTCATACTCATCATAGTCCTCAGAGCTGAGCGCTCCAGCCACACACAGACAGAGCAACAGGGTTAACTTCATTTTGGACAGCAAAGGCCCTCAAACACAGACTGTGGCCCCACTCTTTCTCAGTATCTCACTCAATACGCCAATTCCTGCATTTATACCCCACGGCTCCCTCCGAGCCCCTGACGTTTTAGTCCAATTCAATAGGACGGACTGAAGGGCATGATGGGTAATCGTTAACTCGAGGGACCTTAGTACCAGCAATCAGAGAATCGTTTTTGGGAAATGTGGCAATATAGATGTTGCAAAAGTATGAACAGTGACTCACAGGTGATCATTCCCAATATATTTAGAGGGAAAAGAACTACAGTGATGTGAAAAATATTATAATCACTCTGCTTATTTTAATGCTAAACATAGACTAGCTCACTACATTATAAAGTTGCAGATAGTTATATTTTGTTGAACAAATGAAACATATATACAGAGCCGGAGTGGCTAATCGGGAGATTCGGGAGGATTCCCGATGGGCCGGCTCATGTCAATCTCTAATTTGGGCCGATTGAGAAGGAAAAATAATTTTGGGCCGGATTTGGGCATGAAACTCCCGGGCTGAAAAAGTGGCCCACTCTGGCCCTGTATATATATACATAGTGTTCGGCAAAATGGACTCAATACAAGAAAAGCATGCTACAAAATATTGGAATTAGGTTCACCTGGATTATTGTGTTTAGTACAAGCAAGTGTGCAAACACACACTGTGGTTTGAGGGACAAAATGAACACTTGTTTTCGTCCTTGACTCTTAATATGAGGTATGGGTGGCAAATGATTGGACAGACGAACGTTTATCAGGTGAACACACTGATCACACTGACCACTCTGATTCACATGCTGAATCATCAATTTGACCAAATTTCACAAGTGAACGGCCTCATGATCAGTAAAGAGTACCATACAGAACACATACAGTGACTTCAGCTGAACTTCAGCACCACCTGCTTGTCAAAGCCCAACTAACAGTTTTAATTTTTAGCTATTTGTTTTGCTTTTTTAAACTACATTCTTACATACAGTCCTGGTATTGTGATATTCTCACAAGACACTGACAAAGCTAATCATGTTGGTTCATTGGTTGGTGCTTGAAATTGCAAAAATGCATTTAAAAACCACCAATAATCTTTTGATGCAGCCAAACTGACGATATTTATCATATAAGAATGATGTATATGAGCTTTATCAACACCTGGACAAGTCTATAAAAAACTAGGACCTATGATTTAAATCACAGCAACTATGATTAAGGAAACATACATGTAAACAGTGGCGTGCACACATAGACACAACTCTGCCCTTTATCAACGAATGTGCCCTTTTGAAACTTCATTTTTTTTTGTTATTATTATTATTATTTACATTTTACTGAGGTCGGTTTGAAATGATCTTTTGAAAACCTGATCAATTAAAAACAATGCCCTGAAATGCGCCACCACCTCGCACACACCCGACCTCTCTCTTCCTTTAACACCAGATGCGCTGCAGCAGCAGTTCAGTTCAGCGAGTGGAAGGAAGCGTCTTCAGCACAGCACACACGCTCACAGATAGACTTCTTCTCCCGTCCCCACCAGCCAGGTCACATACACATCAAGTCAAATCGTACCGTTTGTCCTTTAAGCCCAACGTGAAATCATTTTGTTGTGCAGTAAAATGTCTCATACAGCACCAAACTACTAAGCATTTTTAGCCGACTGGTCACCTGATAAACTAGTCGCACTAGCCCAAATCAATGATAGATAACGTGAGGACGACCACATACAAATAATTAAGGTAGAGTTTGCAAATCTATGTGTTAAGCTGAAAGTTTTCTGTCGTATAGGTTTTGTTAGGCAACATAAATTAACACATTCATTTGTGAAAGAAGAAACGGGAAGTTCCCCATTACCTGTGAAAAATGCCCATCTGCATTCATGTAATGACAACACTCAGTAGCCTATAACTCCTTCTCGTACTTTTTGGTCTTTTTAAGCCTATATTGGTTTACTAATTGCAAAATGTATGAAACAAGGCCTGCAGACAGTGGAGGGTAAACAGAAGTTAACTGAAGGACTTAACAACAATGACTGTATATAGTTAATATTGGATATGGATTATTTTATCAGTTGGCGGTGTGACTTTTTTCCATTAAAAACTCATGTTTAGAGAATGTTACAAATAAAAGTCAAATTTCATTCAACATGCACTTGTAATTTTTTTATAATGAAGTGTTACACGTGTGCCCCCCCCAACCCCGAGCACTTGCCCCCCCCCCCCCCCCCCCCCCCCCCAAATGTCTGTGCACGCCACTGCATATGAACATATGCAATGCCTGGCCAAAAAAAAGTAAACTTCTGCAGTGTCACAGGGTTTATTTCAATCCACAGTGTTGCGTTCATTTTTCACCAAGATCTTTAATTGATGATGGTAGAGTCTGTCCGCTGCACAAAACCTTCTCCAGCACCTCCCAAAGATTCTCAGTGGGGTTCAGGTCTGGACTCTGTGGTGGCCGATCCATATGTGAAAATGATGTCCCATGGGGGGTGGTGTGTGTGTCAAACATTGACCGGGGGTGTCAAAATATATATATATATATATATATGCGATTGATCACCAGTGGTTGGCGCCAGGGAGAACTAGTAATAAACTAGATTTTTTTCAGCGTGAGAAATCGGATGAATGGCGTGTGAAGACAGTGAGTGGCATGTGAAGATTTTTAAACTTATAAATGATAAATAAAAGCTTTGAAATTTAAGCATGACTACAGTAGGTGTAAAAATATATAAAAGTAATATTAGCAAAAGATATGCCCACACTGAATAAGAGTAAAACGGTGTCAAATGCTTTAAAGACATGTTTGCATTGCATGAATTCATAAAGCACTTTGTAGCCAGATACAAATACATGTTATAGCTGTTTAAATGAGGGAGTATCTTTAACCTGAAGAATTAGAACTGAGCTGTTATATCGGAGAAAAATATGACTCAGTCATCAGGAGGTTGGTCTCTCAACACCTGTATGTCACATGAAGCTAAATGAATGATGTTGAATGATGTAGCACACTGAGGATTTGTGTTCACATAAAAATGTTGCCTCTGTTCAATATATGCTACTGAATGGAGTGAGAGAGAGAGTGAATAAGGTAACCTTAATTATCTCAATTATCACAAAAAATGGACTAATTCAAAAAACCTTATCACAGAATCTAAGAACAGGGTGGTGTCTCTGGTTCGGAAGTGAATGCAACACACTGGAGGCCTGTGTACTTAGATAATGAAGATATTAGTGAAGTGTGCATGGTTCAGAAATAAAACAAGTTGACTGACAGTGGTAGTGAGTATGATATGTATAAATGTGAAGCCTTGTGTGCTGCACACTGGGTCCACCTCTCATAGTTCATAGATGTAATTTGCAGATGCACATTCACAGACCACATTCTCTACATTATTTAGTTAAACAGTGATATTGTAAGTGTGTTGCACTGGTATTAGTGCATCAGTAACCTTGAAAAAACACAACATGAAATAAATTTGAAAAATATCTGCTGTGTTCTGAGAAAAATATCAGTTGAACCAAAACATTTTAGACTTTACAGAAATAAAGAAGACAGGTTTACTTAAAGAAATGTCAAATCATCATGAAATTCTTAAACTGCACACTGTCAATAAATTGCCCAATGGAACAGGTTCCTCATTTAATCCCATGAAACAGCATGAACCTTTTGAACTTTCAGCTATGAAGTTAAGAAGATGTATAAATAAATACTCCAAATGATGTAAAATATTTCACACATTTTACTCTGGCAGTAGTGAACACATTTTGCTAAGTTGAGATGATATAATTCTTTATATACTTGTATACTTTATTTAAAACCTCATTCTAATATGACTTCATAATTGCAAATTCATTCCAATGCACAATCAAATTCAGTTCATCCTGTAAGTTAGAAACAACTAAGTGGTTTGCCATACGGACAGCCAAAAGTGATCAGAAATTGGCCATCGACCACAAAAATGTTTATGCTTGTTTTATCTGTGGTGAAGTATTAACAAACAAATCAAAGCTCACTCGTTCCAGTAGCCCAGTAGCTCTGTCTGGATATTTCGTCTGGATAGTTTTATATTGTAGATGTAATGAAGAAGGCAGAAGATTTTCCAATTTCTTGCTCTAAGGGGCTACTGTCACGATCACAGGAAGTGCATTGACTCACAAAGTTAAAAAAAATAACTGTCTCTCATCCTTTAAGGTTCCTGCAGCATAACGTGAAAAATACTAAGAAAGTTTTCTTTCAGCCCCTCTGCTGGGGACCCAAAGTTCACGACCCCTGGGCTGAAGAAACCCTTCTGATCAGATTCACCAGGACCTAGTCTGAGGAATTATGCTTCCACCAAGACAGAGGAGACCATTTATGACCCCTGATGCATTCCTAATTACAAAGTATCGACCTTGGAATTTGCAAACAGACCTATATCAAGGAAGGAAGGAAGGAAACCAGTTGCTGTGCAAATTGCGAAGATGACTGATGCCAACAGACGTATATAAGAATGTCTGAATTGACCATGATTCTCATAATTTTATATTGTGGGATAGGTACTGGATTCTAACCCCTTTTAGAGGAATCAGTTCTTCAAGACTGTTCCAAAGACACCATCCTTATTCTAATAAAGAAAAGGATAAATTACAGCTAAAGAATACAGAATTATCTGATCATGGAGCCAGCAGTAATCGAACTAGGCAATTCTACACGGTGCTATCAGGACTGATGTTTGAACAAAAAGATTAAATCCTGTCTCATTATTATTGAAATGATTACGTGAACTGTGTGATCCATACTAATATATTATTAGTGATATTTCTGCTGTTGACCATGTTATTCACTTATGAGACTAATATCACATCTCTTTTATTCTTATTAGTGTGATGTGAAATGAAATGAACCCTTATTGTCATTACACATTGTACTTGTACATTGCGCAACAAAATTAGTTTACAGCCCCCTGCCCCCTCTTGGTGCAAATATAAAATAGAATTTTTAAATATAAAATAGAAAAATCTAAAATATAAACAAATTAAATAACAGATTAAGAGCTACATGTATCAATTATGTATTACATGTACATGTATTAATCTGTTTATTGTTACTACTAATTTACTCCTCAGCTCCAGTTTGGTGAGTTAAGGAAGCCTGAGTTAGATGACTTTGGAAGTGTGAATACTATTTAAATACCTTAACTAAAATATCCTGACAAACCAATTCTTCTTTATTCCTAAGTAGGAATAAAAAGTATGTAGGAAAAGTAGGAAAAGTATGCACTTTTCTATGCCTGTTGATATGTAATTTAACTTTTCTATCTTTGCCAGGTTTCTGTGTCTTAGTTGTTTCATTGCTTTTTTTTTTTACTGGGGGGAAATGCCTTAACTGAATATTCATAGTCATGACAGCTAGTCCCTCCCTTCTCGCAACACCCTTGGATCAAAACTAAAACTCCGTAACCTAGTAAAAAAAGTTAGTTGAATAAGAAGTTGGAAAGAAGCCAAAATATCGCTACAAGAATGTGCCTGGATTTCCACGAAAACGTCAATCTCAAGGAATCCAAGAACTACATATAATAAGTAGGCTATATTAAGTAAAGCCTAACATCTGTTTAGTCGTGAGTTTGTTTAACTAATTTGCCCTAACACGTATTGTCAGTCCTGCCTCCCTCCAGTCAGTCATGTCTCTGTTTGTACTCTTTTTTTGAAATTCATTGAGTCTGGTTTCAGTGTGTTCCTGTTCACTCCTTGTTTGTAACCCTGCCCCTCATTAGTGTTCCCAGGTGTTTGTACTTGGTTTCCCTTGATTTCCCCTGTATTTTAATCCTGGTTTCTGTGTAGTCGGTGCTGGTCTTTATATTGGTAACATCTCTGTGGTTCATAGTTCTGTCCAGTGATTTCTGTATGTAATAGGGATGTATATCGTCACCACTAAGCTAGATTCGATACACATCTCGATACACTGCCAACGATGCGATATAACTGCAATACTCTGAAACCCCTTGTCGATGCGATGCGATACAGATGCGATGCGACACACTCACGAACGTAAGTTGTTGAGCGGGGGGGTTACGAGGGGGTAGCGGCCGCAGAGATGTCCACACCGTGCCGTCTTTTCATGCGTGTCGCCAGGTTCGTTGTGCTACTAACGTATTTAGCCCCACGGCATTGTTTGCAGATTGCGTGACCGCCTCACTGAAGGCGATGCATCGTGAATTCGCCCGCAAATTAAACTCGATGCACGTTGAATCTACCGATGCAGTCGCATCGCAGACATGTGTACCGATTCATCGGAGATGAATCTCCACATCCCTAGTATGTAAGTCTGTTATTGTTGGTTTTGGTTAACAGTATTAAATATGAATGACTCTCTCATGGATTTGACCCTTGCCTGTTTATATGACCCTGATTTTGGATTTCCCTTCAAAACACCTTGCTCTGCTCAGCACATGCGTCCGCCTCCTCACTTCCAGCTGCCACAAACGTTACAGAATGACCAGCCTTACCAGGACGCAGCGAAAGAGCGACCTGTAGCGCAAGACGTGGTCAGGCGGAGTGAATGTGCAGATGATCTGTATACCAACACTCGGCGTGCTTTTAAGGGTCAGTGTGAGCTCCTGGTGCCTCGTGTGGGGCGGAGCAAACGCAATAAGAGCCGCCGAGGGGATCTTGTATCTGTATGTTCCTCCAGGGTTTCTAAGGCACCAGTGGTGATGGAGGACTCCACTGCCACCCCGTCAGCTCCGGTTGCTGGTGAAGAAGGGACCACGCCCATGTCTCCTTTGCTCCAAGCTGCACCCATGGACGTCACCACTGACCTCCCTCCACTCATCCCACCAACCTCACCCCTGGAGACCCCAAAGGATTTTTTGGGGGGGAGTAGTGGACACACTCCCCAGGAGGGGCTGGAGCGCGACCCAGAGGCCCAGAAGAGGCCTGAGCGCGACCCAGAGGCCCAGGAGAGGCCTGCACCAGTCCCCGCACCCCGGAGGGGCTCACTGCCTCCAGTTGCACAGGCCCAGGAGAGGCCTGCACCAGTCCCCGCGCCCCGGAGGGGCTCACTGCTTCCAGTTTCACAGGCCCAGGAGAGGCCTGCACCAGTTCCCGTGCCCCGGAGGGGCTCACTGCCTTGTGTTCCAGAGGCCCAGGAGAGGCCTGCACCAGTTCCCGCGCCCCGGAGGGGCTCACTGCCTTGTGTTCCAGAGGCCCAGGAGAGGCCTGCACCAGTTCCCGCGCCCCGGAGGGGCTCACTGCCTTGTGTTCCAGAGGCCCAGGAGAGGCCTGCACCAGTTCCCGCGCCCCGGAGGGGCTCACTGCTTCCAGTTGCACAGGCCCAGGAGAGGCCTGCTCCAGTCCCCGCGCCACGGAGGGGCTCACTGCTTCCAGTTGCACAGGCCCAGGAGAGGCCTGCACCAGTCCCCGCGCCCCGGAGGGGCTCACTGCCTCGTGTTCCAGAGGCCCAGGAGAGGCCTGCACCAGTTCCCGCGCCCCGGAGGGGCTCACTGCTTCCAGTTGCACAGGCCCAGGAGAGGCCTGCTCCAGTCCCCGCGCCACGGAGGGGCTCACTGCTTCCAGTTGCACAGGCCCAGGAGAGGCCTGCACCAGTCCCCGCGCCCCGGAGGGGCTCACTGCCTCGTGTTCCAGAGGCCCAGGAGAGGCCTGCACCAGTCCCCGTGCCCCGGAGGGGCTCACTGCCTCGAGTTCCAGAGGCCCAGGAGAGGCCTGCACCAGTCCCCGCGCCCCAGAGGGGCTCACTGCCTCGAGTTCCAGAGGCCCAGGAGAGGCCTGCACCAGTCCCCGCGCCCCGGAGGGGCTCACTGCCTCGAGTTCCAGAGGCCCAGGAGAGGCCTGCTCCAGTTCCCGCGCCCCGCCTGGGGCCCACCGGCGTTCCAGAGGCCCGCCTAGGGCCTACTTCTGCCTCATGTACCCTCACAGGGCCCACCGTGACTATTCCACCCACCTGTGGGCCTAATATTGACAATATTTTTGCTCCTCCTAGTGTTCCCCCATCTGTGCCTGTATCCCCATTTTTGCCTTGTTCTGTGCCCGGTTTTGTTCTGTTCCCTGTCTCTGTACGTGATACCGTCATTGTTCATGTGCCCATGCCCGTTGCTATATCTGGTGTTGTTGTTTCTGTCCCTGTACCCATGTTTGTTCCTAGAGTTGTCACCCATTTTGCTCCTGTTCATGTGTCTGTAGTTTTGAATATATTTGCCTCTGTCTCTTCCTCGTTCCTTGTCCACAGTACTGTTCCCCGTCCGGATCCTGCTTCCCCGGTGTCTTGCCCTGTCCAGTCCCCAGAGGTCCCGTTTTCCTGTCCCCCTCAACCTGTTTCAGCTCCTGTGTTTGTGTCTCCTAGCCCTCTGTCCCCTGAGCCTTCTTTTTTTCCTCGGTTCCAGTTGCATTCCCCTCAGTGCATTCTCCCCAGCCCCCAGCTTGTTCTTTGTTTCCTGGTTTAGTTCCTCCTGTGCATCTGTGCTTGTTTTTTTTTGAGTTCGGTTGCGTGCCTCGGAGCGGCACGCCTTGGAGGGGGGTTCTGTCAGTCCTGCCTCCCTCCAGTCAGTCATGTCTCTGTTTGTACTCTTATTTTGAAATTCATTGAGTCTGGTTTCAGTGTGTTCCTGTTCACTCCTTGTTTGTAACCCTGCCCCCCATTAGTGTTCCCAGGTGTTTGTACTTGGTTTCCCTTGATTTCCCCTGTATTTTAATCCTGGTTTCTGTGTAGTCGGTGCTGGTCTTTATAGTGGTAACATCTCTGTGGTTCATAGTTCTGTCCAGTGATTTCTGTATGTAAGTCTGTTATTGTTGGTTTTGGTTAACAGTATTAAATATGAATGACTCTCTCATGGATTTGACCCTTACCTGTTTATATGACCCTGATTTTGGATTGCCCTTCAAAACATCTTGCTCTGCTCAGCACATGCGTCCGCCTCCTCACTTCCAGCTGCCACAAACGTTACACTAAGCGGCTGCACCAACTGTGCTCACCAAGAAAGCCACACTGCCACAGTAAACACCCCACATAGGGCACAACCTGGACGCTGGAGTGGCCCACGCCTTGACCACAAACAAACAAATAAAAATAACCAGATACTAGCGATGCTCGGCTGATTTTCGCGTTTAAGTCCATGATAAATCCTATTTATCTGCGTTCCATTAAGAATGCCTTTCATAGTTATGCGTGAACGCGCTTCTGTCTGGGTCAACCTACTCAGAGTTGAGCGACCCTGATTACTTTAACTCCGATCAGCTGTTTTGGAACCGAAAACTCAGAGATTAGCCCTATCCGGACGGGATTAGTTTCTCAGGGGGTCCTGGGGTAATTTTCTCTTTTACGGGGGGTCCTCTGTGATTTTAATCCCGTCCGGAACGAGCATGTCCGTGTTTTTCTCAGACGTCCTCAGAGAAAATTACAGGCGGAATTACCTACTGTTTTTCGCTGTACTCCGTGGTCGTCTGGTAATTTTAGTCCCGTCCGGATCCACATGTCTGAGTTTATACATGCAGACATCACCTCGCGTTTAATAAAACAGCTATATGTCCACTGCCACGCACCGTAGTTACACGTTGGGCGCGCGTTTTCACGGAGATCCACGTAAAGACAGCGGCGAGCGAAAATGGATTTACTGGATTTTTTAATGGATTTATTTTATTTTATTTAACGGATTTATTTAGCTATTTACATTCATTAGCGATTTTTTATAATGTGTTTTCTGTATTGGTTTAACAAAATAGCTTAACTTAAACGGAGATCTTAAATGCTGAACTGAACAGTAGTAAAGTTAAAAGTTAAAAAGGAATCATCAGAGTTGGCAGTGTGACATTATTAAACATGCTATCACGTGACAAGGCGATGTCATGTGACCGAGAAAGCCAAAAACTCACGGGTCCTCCTGTTTTTTCAATTGCTGTCCGGATGCAAGAGTTTTATCACTGAGTACAAGGGTGAAATATTTTTCACAGACGTCCCCCTGAAAAACTAATCCCGTCCGGATAGGGCTTATGTCAGATCGGGGTAAGATAACTCAGAGTTCAGGGTTAAGTTTAGAGTTTGTTAAACCCGCTTTCTGGAATACCCCCCAGGTCTCACTATTCTCAGCATGTGTGTCCACCTCCAAATCACTCAGCGCCACTTGCTTTACAGAAGAGATCAAAACTAAAATGTGAAATATTACAAATTCGGTATTTTCCATTCAGTACGCTAGCAAATATTTTCAAAAATCAAAAAAGTCTTAAGCTTGTGAACAGCCCCTGAATTACATAATTAGCTTAAGTATACAAATGTTGTTTAGATTCATAGTTTAGCATTCTGATTGAAGGGAGGCAACATTTATGTGAACACAAATCCTCAGTGTGCCACATCATTCAACACCATTCATTAAGCTTCATGTGACATACAAGTGTTGAGGGACTAATGACTGAGTTCAAATTCAGCATCCCTTCATTCTGATGGACACCATGATGACTCTAACCAGTGTGTGTGATATAGAATTCCTGTCACATCCAACATGACATTGTAACCATTGTGTCTATAAGCCATGACAACATTTGTTTGGAGCAACATAAAGACCCCGTACCTCGGTCAGGTAGGACCAGTCAATCAAAACAAAAAAAAGAACATCTTTGGGAAAGTAATATTTATATAGACACAACAACAGTGCACTGAATGAAAGACATAATACCAGTAGGTGGTGGACCATACTAAGTTATTTACATTTGGAATGCACTTTGTGAGCACACAAACTTTCCTCTGTTTCAAATGGTCATGACACACTCATCAATCACACTTTAAGTGTACAAACAAACTCTGGTCCTCATGTTTAGGTTCAACCCTTCAAAACGATGAGTGGTCTATGCTCATATTGAGAAACTCCCCAAGGTGTTTGATGGATGCTGAATTATGCACTTAAAAAGTGCCTGTAAAGCCACCAGCAAACAGACAAGATGAACATTAAGCATTGAAATTCATGATGGCCAAATGGATCATTGCTAAATCTTTATTCATTTATATTTTTGATGCAAAACCAGCTTTTGATTAGGGCTTTGATGACAGGAAAGACACCTCAATAATGGCTGGTTGTTTACACACAGAGTAGTGATGGTGATCACAGGGTATATCGTTCCAGAGGACTTCATCTGGGGAATTACAGAATTTCTATTAGATATAGGCATAACTTTTGCAAAAACCAATATTCATGTATCCATTGCTAAATGATAATAAAATGTAGAAAGAAATTAGGTGTATTGGCATGTGTTGCAAACTGTGCGTTATTTCAGAAAACAGATGGTTGTGGCTTTACCTCCGAAGTTCATTTCTGCACAATGCTCAACATTTTTTTGATTATTTGGTTCCCCAGAATGCCATGCATCGAAGACATACTTGGTACCATCACTCCACAGCCAAAAAAAATTCTGAAAAAAATAAAAATAAAATAATAATAATAAATAATGAATAAATAAAATCAATTTGATAATTAGTAAAAAATATTTTCATTAAGCTGGTAAAATGAAAAAAACATTTTGTATTAGTGGCAAAAAAGTCTTTACTTGGAATTAAATATTTATGTTGTTTATTTAACTACTTCATTTATTAACTACATAATTATCTACTTTACAACAATGCAACTACAGCAGTGTAACTACAATAATGTAACTACACTCTACATGTTATGTCAACTCATGATTTAGTTGTATCAGTTTGTTGCATCATCTTTAATTATTCACTGTCACTGCTTTTTATCATTTTTTTCGATCCTGCAACATCTATTTCCACATCCACTACATCAATTTCCTCTGTCGTTAGGAACAGGTTGTGAACTTAAAGGAGGTCGACTACCTGAAGTCCATCGTGGAGGCCGATCCAGGTTCGTGTGTATCTGTCAGTCTGTCTCTTTGTGAAGAGCTTGAGGAAATTTTGTGTTTCTTTGTTGTGCACAGATGCAAGGTTGCCACCCAATGACTGGCAGTTTTGCTGATGAAATGAAGAGAAGCAATCAAAGGAATGTTTTCACTTTAACTATGAGTTGTACAGCCCTATATTGAAGCGTATATGAGTCATACAGCCCAATACTGAAGTGTGTATGTGTCGTACAGCCCTACACTGAAGTGTATGTGTCGTACAGCCCTATACTGAAGTGTATGTGTCGTACAGCCCTATACTGAAGTGTGTATGTGTCGTACAGCCCTACACTGAAGTGTATGTGTCGTACAGCCCTATACTGAAGTGTATGTGTCGTACAGCCCTACACTGAAGTGTGTATATGGATACCTCTGCTTCGAGCCACGTCTTGGCCACAGCTATGTATTTAAAGCATTGTTCTCCAAATTTCTCCCAACCATTGCGACATGTTATTTGAGCTGGAACTGTAATAACACAAAAAGCAATTACGCTTACATTATCAGCATCAGTAAATGGAAAATGTGTTTTTTTTTCACCATATTGGACTTACCTGTCTCATATCCATTCACAGCCAAGATACAGAGAACAAAAACCAGGAATACCTGCATCTTCTATGAAAACTTTGAAAATACACAGATACAGTGAATGATTACAGTTGGCAGTAACATATAAATACAGTTCAAAGCCAGTAATATAAGAAATCATACCAGGGTAGTCTACAACACAGCAAGGTGGTATTCCTGCTCCTTTGGTGAAAAGGTTTACCAACTGAAACAAGGCACTTCATTTTATACCCTGGCGTTCACTTGTAACTGTATAGTCAGCACTGCAATACAGCAGTGAAAAAAAACACATTGAAAGGTTTTATGTCCATATAAGGTAAATATTTTCTCACGCCTGAAAGTAATTTGTTAGCACCAGCGGTCCAATGTGAGACTGTATATTAACTTCCTCTCCTTTCTCCCACCTAGCGTAGTACGCTGTGGCTAGTGTTCTAGTTCTAGTGTTCAAGTGTTCCAGTGTTCAGGTTTTCTAGTGTTCAAGTGTTCTACTGCTCTGCAATGTGCCAACAGCATGTCAAAACATGTTCATTTAAAGTTCAATATGCAAATAAGTTATAAGAATGAATGTGACATACTATAAGAATGATGAGAATTATAATCATAGAAGATGTTTGGATAAGTCCTTTCCGAGGTTATACCAAGCACTCAGTGACCCAGCTGTTCGGTTAAGTTGAGCGACGACATATGAGCGGGCCCGATCCGGACCGCTGTACACTTGGTCGAGTAATCCAGGCCTTCGTGGACTTAGACAGGTGTGCTCATTTGCCAGTCTTTAGGAATGCCAGTAGCTTGTATTAATTTCTTCTGAAGACAGAACTAATCCTAACTACAAACAAACGCGGGGGGAAGATAACTTCGCGATACGTGTAACGTTTGTGGCAGCTGGAAGTGAGGAGGCGGACGCATGTGCTGAGCAGAGCAAGGTGTTTTGAAGGGCAATCCAAAATCAGGGTCTTATAAACAGGTAAGGGTCAAATCCATGAGAGAGTCATTCATATTTAATACTGTTAACCAAAACCAACAATAACAGACTTACATACAGAAATCACTGGACAGAACTATGAACCACAGAGATGTTACCAATATAAAGACCAGCACCGACTACACAGAAACCAGGATTAAAATACAGGGGAAATTAAGGGAAACCAAGTACAAACACCTGGGAACACTAATGGGGGGCAGGGTTACAAACAAGGAGTGAACAGGAACACACTGAAACCAGACTCAATGAATTTCAAAATAAGAGTACAAACAGAGACATGACTGACTGGAGGGAGGCAGGACTGACACTTAGTGTGGTTACAAGTATTTGGTGTAGTAGAATTAGCGTTTGTGGTAATTTGGGAATAAACACTGTGGGTGGTACATAGCCTTGGCCACGGGGTTTTTAGTCTGTGCAGTACTACTTAGTCTTTGTAATAGCTTAACTAGCTTGTCCCCCAATTAAATGTTTATTTTTATAACAAAGTTTGTATATTTTTATATTTGAATCATACACGGATCCTGGCCATCTGGCTTCAACATTTGTGATGAGGTGGGAAGCATCACATATGATCTTGATGGGGAGAACGGTCAGTTCAATTCAATTCAACTTTATTGTCAGTATGCTGAAACAGGGTTGTACAGCACAACAAAACACTTTTAGGCTAGGCCTCAGTGCAATTACATACTGCAAAATATCACAGCAGCAATTACATACAACATAGTGCAGGACAACATAGTGCAAGCCAGGCAGTAGACATTAAATAAGCAAGGTTAAAAAAATGCAAAATAGATAACAGTATAAGGTATGAAATATAAAAATATAAGTAGGCCTACAGTATGTACAGTGTGTGTGTGAGTGGGTGTGAGGTAGGTAAATGGGACAGGGATAAAGTGCATGGTGCATGGTGCCAAAGGGCTGGTGGACTGGTCTCTGGACTGGTGGCAAATCTGAGATATAGTCAGGGGGAGGGAAGTCTATATATGTCCAGTTTGAGGGGAAGTGGCTGGTGACAATAGCTAAGTTATTTTTGTTACTATTAAAGATAAGTACATTGTTCATTACGTATTATAAAGGTTAGTACCTGTACATTAATGCTATGGATGGATTTTCTGTTTATGTAATCGCCTTCATGTTCTAATGGTGCTGGAATAGGTAGCATATGTAGGTTCCATCAATGCAGCCAATCACTCTAGGAAATCCTTAAAATGTAAATGGAATGAAGTTTGTTATATACTGCTTCTCCTTTGCTTAATTTCTTTATTGTCCGTGTGAATTAAAGACAAACCAACGATGTTGTGGAATTCCTCTTTGATGTCCATAACTGGCTTATGCCCAGGAAACACCACAAAACTGGGCACTAGTCAATTTAATACCAGACATAGTTTTCGGACAGACCGACATACAGTAGCTTTGCTGACAGATCCCGCATCTCCTACACTATAAAAAAAACTTCCACTAGCAAAAAACGATGTATAACAATCTGGAGAAAATTTAGGGCTGATCCACGATGTGTAATATTTGAAATGTGATGCTTAATAATTTTATTGATGTAAGTAATGGATTGTGCTGAAAAACGATAACGTTCATTAAAAAATAATCCGAAAATGATAGGCCTATGTCTATTCGGGGTTTATAAGGCGTTCCCGACAAAGAGCTTCGGCGAATAAACTGAGCTTCAATATCCACATGATCTTCTGTCACGTAGGGCAACGCCCCCTCTCGTAGCTGTCACTCTGGGTTCCCTCATGTCCGTGTTCCCTGCCTGTTTGTCCCGCCCTGCTCGTTTGTCTTCGTGTTTCCTTGTTTGTTACCACGCCCAGTGTCATTACCATCACCTGTCCCTAGTTAGTTTCTATGTATAAAGTCCCGTCATTCCCCAGTCGTGTCATCCGTGATTTTGTCTACTTCGTGCCTTATGCTTTGTATACCTGTTCTTCGTGAGTATTGTTTCCGCTACTAGAGTACCTGCCTGTTCCGTGTTTCCCCCGTCGTGTTTGGTTTATCTGTCCGAGTATGTCTGTTGTCATTTCTTGTATGGACTGCCTTCCCGATATGACCTGCGCCCGGTATTACGACTCTGCTTTTGGTATTCCCCGTATTAAATCTCGCTCATCTCTGCAATTGTGTCCGTCTCCTCGCTCCGTGGCGCGAGCCACGTTACATAATCACGGATCTATCCAGGACACAGCGAGAGAGCGAGACTCCGGTGAGTTTAGTCGCTGTAACGAGTTGTTGGCTGCTTCCGTGCAGTTTAACTCTCATGTGTTACAGCGCGAACGAGCCGGAGACAGGAATACCCCTGGCGCTGTGGGAACACGGAAGTCTCGACGCGCACCAACGAAAGCCCAGTCACTTTCGGTTTCGACTGGCTTTCGCGTCGAGACTCCTATTGAGCGCTACGTGTCTGCCCGGCTTGGCGAACACCACAGGCGTGAGCAACCTGTGGTGCAAGCAGCGGGCAGACGGAATGAGCGCACAGACGAGCGTTGGCTAAACCCTCGGTTTGCTCTCGGTGGCCACTGCGAGCTCCCGACGCCTCGGAGGAGGCGGAGCCGTCGCAGAGAGAGCAACCGAGAGGCTTCTGTGTCTGTGTGTTCTTCCAGGCTCAACCCGGACACCGAGGAGGAGGACTTAACATCGCTGATCCCGCCGGCTACTCCACAGGACACCCCCATGTATTTTTTGGGGGGGAGTACAAGCCACGTCGGCTTGGCGGACACGCCCCCCGATGACGACAGTATGGTGGCTCCGCCCCCCGAGGACGTCGGCTTGGAGGACACGCCCCCCGATGACGTCAGTATAGTGGCTCCGCCCCCCGAGGACGTCGGCTTGGCGGACACGCCCCCCGATGACGTCAGTATGGTGGCTCCGCCCCCCGAGGACGTCGGCTTGGCGGACACGCCCCCCGATGACGTCAGTATGGTGGCTCCGCCCCCCGAGGACGTCGGCTTGGCGGTTCCGCCCCCCGAGGACGTCGGCTTGGCGGTTCCGCCCCCCGAGGACGTCGGCTTGGCGGTTCCGCCCCCCGAGGACGTCGGCTTGGCGGTTCCGCCCCCCGAGAACGTCGGCTTGGTG
This sequence comes from Brachyhypopomus gauderio, assembly GCF_052324685.1. Lineage (NCBI taxonomy): Eukaryota > Metazoa > Chordata > Actinopteri > Gymnotiformes > Hypopomidae > Brachyhypopomus > Brachyhypopomus gauderio. The sequence goes on along the minus strand of NC_135230.1, from coordinate 6,647,963 downwards.
GCTCCGCCCCCCGAGTGCATCTCCTCACCTCGGATTCCTGTCCCCGCTGCCCGTAGGCAGTTCATACCTGTGCCTGTCCCCGCTACCCGTCGGCAGTTCGTGCCTGTTCCTGTCCCCGCGACCCTGGAGGGGTCGTCCACGCCGGTTCCTGTCCCCGCGACCCTGGAGGGGTCGTCCACGCCGGCTCCTGTTCCCGCTGCCCGCCAGCGGACCCTGCCTGTTCCCGCTGCCCGCCAGCGGACCCTGCCTGTTCCCGCTGCCCGCCAGCGGACCCTGCCTGTTCCCGCTGCCCGCCAGCGGACCCTGCCTGTTCCCGCTGCCCGCCAGCGGACCCTGCCTGTTCCCGCTGCCCGCCAGCGGACCCTGCCTGTGCCCGCTGCCTGCCGCCCGGCCGCGCCTGTGCCCGCTGCCTGCCGCCCGGCCGCGCCTGTGCCCGCTGCCTGCCGCCCGGCCGCGCCTGTGCCCGCTGCCCGCCGCCCGGCCGCGCCTGTGCCCGCTGCCCGCCGCCCGGCCGCGCCTGTGCCCGCTGCCCGCCGCCCGGCCGCGCCTGTGCCCCAAGAGACTGTGCTGCCCCCTGTTGGGCATGGACTTTGTGTTCCCCCTGCTCCGCCATGTGCCTCCTATGTTCCGTTGCCCGTGTTCCCCTTGCTCCCTGGTCCCGTCCCTGGTTTTGTTTTGGTCCCTGTCCCCGTGGTTGTGTCTGTTCGTGTCCATGTTCCTGTTCCTGTGTCTGTTTCCTGTGGTGTCGTCTCTGTCCCGGTCTCCGTGTCTGTTCCCCAAGTTGTTACCCACCTTGTTCCTGTCCCCGTCACCATCGTCCAGGCCGTGTTTGCCTCAGTGTTTACCTCTGCCCTGTCCCCTGGCCCCGCTCCAGTGTCTGTCCCCAGTCCTGTCCGGTCCGGTCCTGCTCCTGTGCCTCGCCCTGGCCCTGTCCTGCCCCCCTGTGTCCCGTGTCATGCCGTGTCCCGGCCCAGCTCTTGGCCTGTCTCCCTGTCTCCAGTCCCTGCCGTGTCCCAGGTCCCCCGTCCTATTTTGTCTGGTCCTGTCCCTCCGGTCTGTCCTGTGTCCGCTGTCCCTGTCCTGTCTGCCCTTGCGTGCCCCGGTGTGGCACGCTTTGAGGGGGGGTTCTGTCACGTAGGGCAACGCCCCCTCTCGTAGCTGTCACTCTGGGTTCCCTCATGTCCGTGTTCCCTGCCTGTTTGTCCCGCCCTGCTCGTTTGTCTTCGTGTTTCCTTGTTTGTTACCACGCCCAGTGTCATTACCATCACCTGTCCCTAGTTAGTTTCTATGTATAAAGTCCCGTCATTCCCCAGTCGTGTCATCCGTGATTTTGTCTACTTCGTGCCTTATGCTTTGTATACCTGTTCTTCGTGAGTATTGTTTCCGCTACTAGAGTACCTGCCTGTTCCGTGTTTCCCCCGTCGTGTTTGGTTTATCTGTCCGAGTATGTCTGTTGTCATTTCTTGTATGGACTGCCTTCCCGATATGACCTGCGCCCGGTATTACGACTCTGCTTTTGGTATTCCCCGTATTAAATCTCGCTCATCTCTGCAATTGTGTCCGTCTCCTCGCTCCGTGGCGCGAGCCACGTTACATCTTCGAGGAAAGGACACGTCATGATGATGTGTTTGTAACTCTGGGTCAGGTCCAAGTTAACCTGCCAGCGAGCAGGTTAGCTTCAGAGCATAAGTTGCTATAGTAACTGACTCAGGTTCTCTTTAAACTTGATTTCTGGAAAACGGAAATGGAAAACCTCGAGTTTCCGTGAGTTCTGAGTTAAGTTACCCGGTTTTCACGCTTAACCTGCTACTTGGAATACCCCCCTGTTCAGGGCAAATTCAGATAAATTGTTGTTTACACAGTCCAGGGTAGAAAAGCCATGATGTCCAGATAGAGAGATACCACTAACATGAATCACTGGGTTAGACGTTTACAAGAATTACCATAAACACAATAGTCACATAACCATAAACCATTATAATAGGCTAGAAATATCAGTATATAAAAGACATGTACATATCATACAACAAAGACCAGCAACTAGAGACCAAACATAGGGATTACATACACAACACTGTTAAGGAACTCAATTAGGGACACACAAACCAAAGCACATGGAACATGACAGCATGGTGGCTTGGTGGTTAGCACGTTTGCCTCTCAGCACTGGGGTCTTGGGTTCAAGCCCCTATCTGAGTGGAGTTTCCATGTTCTCCCCGTGTTTGCGTGGGTTTCCTCCGGGGTCTCTGGTTTCCTCCCACAGTCCAAAAACATGGAGGTTAGGTAAATTGGCAGTCCCAGACAAATTCTCCCTGAGTGTGTGTCTGTGTCTCTCTGTTCAATAAAAAGCAGTTGTCTGAGTGTGTGTGCATGAATGTGTGTGTGCTTGTATGCCCAGTGGTGGATGGTGCTCTGCCACTAGGGTCTGTCCTCTCTCCCCTTCCTGCACCCCATTCAGTCCCCCAGGGGGTGTGGCTTCCGGTAGAGATTACGCTGTGCGCAATTGGCTGCCGCTTCTCGCCTGTGTGTGTGTGATTGGTTGTCTGTGACTTGTACCTGTGTTAAATTGTAAAGCGCTTTGGGAATTTGGAAAGGCGCTATATGAATGGAACATTCATTCATTCATTCATGACAACAAATACATGATTGACAGGTGAACGCAATCTTGACAGGAAGGGGCGGAGCCGTGTGACACCTTCATAGACACAATATTCCCTGTTCTTCTATGATTAACAGTCCTTGAAGGGCATATATATTTAAAAAAGACAAAACACATGAATATATATTGAAAAATGACACTAGAAAATACATTTTCATCACAGAACAAGTTTCAGCAGTCCACTGTGGTGAGTCTGATATTGTTTCCTTCCGACACTGTGAGAAGGTGACAAGCGATCCATCCTGGGCCAGCCACCTACTGCCTGACCGGATGAGCCTACACCATGATAGACATTATTACATCTTTTCCTTTTCTTTATTTATTTCTGTCTAAATTGTTGTTGTTGTTGTTGTCATGGTAACCAGTGTCAGCCAGAGGAGGATGGGTTCCCCCCCTGAGTCTTGGTTCCTCTCAAGGTTTCTTCCTCATGCAAAAAATCTAGGGAGTTTTTTCTTGCCACTGTCGCCCTTGGCTTGCTCACTGGGGGCTAGGACTCGGCACTTGTAAAGCTGCTTTGTAACAACAACTGTTGTAAAAAGCGCTATATAAATAAATTTGATTGATTGATTGATTGATTGAGAAGGAGAACCAGCTCTGCGTGTTATTGTGAATTAGAAGCATGAGAAAAAATACATGTGGCAATATAGATGTTGCAAATGTATGAACAGTGACTCACAGGTGATCATTCCAAATATATTTAGAGGGAAAAGAACTTTGTGGGAACTACAGTGATGTGAAAAATATTATAATCACTCTGCTCATTTTATGCTAAACATAGACTAGCTCACTACATTATAAAGTTGCAGATAGTTATATTTTGTTGAACAAATGAAACAATTTTGTTTATATATATATATATAAATATATATATATATTAGTGCTGTCAATTCCAGGTGCCGCGATTAAAAGTCCTCACCAGAATTTTGCTCAAGCCTGCTAGATTTTCTAATTAGCAATCCAGGTAAAATTAGTGGAATCAACACAATCCAGGAAGCCTGAGCAAAATCCTGGTGAGGACTTTTAATCGCGGCACCTGGAATTGACAGCACTAATATTTATATATATACATAGTAATTCGGAGTCAAATTTAAATTTTTAGCTTTTAAAAACTACATTCTTATATACAGTCCTGGTATTGTGATATTCTCAGAATACACTGACAAAGCTAATCATGTTGGTTCATTGGTTGGTGCTTGAAATTGCAAAAATGCATTTAAAAACCATCAATAATCTTTTGATGCAGCCAAACTGATGGTATTTGTGACGGGCAGGGTGAGCAACTAAAAATGAAGCGATCACGCCAAGTCTCAGGGAAAGAGGATGGTTTAATTGAAAGTGCGCAAACCAAAAACCCGTGACATAGATCCAGATTAAGGAAAAAATAACCAGCAGTCAACTGGTACAAAGACAAGACATATATAGACGAACAAACGACCCTCAGGTGAGACGGATCAGGGGCCCTGCCCACCTGAGGGACGAACATCACATGACCAAAACAGGACAACTGCCGCTGTAGATGGGGGCGACCGGCAGGGGGCCCCCCCACAACGTGACAGTATTTATCATATAAGAATGCTTAAAAAGTTCCTTGTTCCTGCAGATGATCTATATGAGCTTTATCAACACCTAGACAAGTCTATAAAAACTAGGATCTATGATTTAAACCACAGCAACTATGCTACAGGAAGCATATATATTTCTAGGAAACATGTAAACATGTGCACTGCCTGGCCAAAAATAAGGCCACACTGCAATATTTTGTTGGATTGCCTTTAGCTTTGATTACAGCACACATTCGCTGTGGGATTGTTTCAATAAGCTTCTGCAGTGTCACAGGATTTATTTCAATCCACAGTGTTGTGATCATTTATATTTCACTGATGATGGTAGAGTTTGCCCGCTGCACAAAACCTTCTCAAGCACCTCCCAAAGATTCTCAGTGGGGTTCAGGTTTGGACTCTGTGGTGGCCGATCCATATGTGACAATGATGCTCCATGGGGGGTGGTGTGTGTGTCAAACATTGACCGGGGGTGTCAAAATATATATATATGCGATTGATCACCAGTGGTTGGCGCCAGGGAGAACTAGTAATAAACTAGATTTTTTTCAGCATGAGAAATCGGATGAATGGTGTGTGAAGACAGTGAGTGGCATGTGAAGATTTTTAAACTTATAAATGATAAATTAAAGCTTTGCAATTTAAGCATGATTATAGTAAGTGTAAAAATAAATAAAAGTAATATTAGCAAAATGTAACGCGGGGGTGCGGGCGGAATGACGAGGCACAAACTCCAGCGCGCACACTCAAGCGCAACTTTATTGAGTGTCTTAAACTCAGAACACATACACACAAGCACGGACGTAATGACACTCAGACAAAGACGAGCACAGGACATTGCGCGAACGCACGTTAAATAGACGATCAACACATACCCTCGTGATCTCGAGACAAGGCACAGGTGTGACCACGAACACGCTCACAAACAACCCACACCCACGGAAGTACATACATGGACAACAACACGCAGACAACGTAGCGGCACGCCCACAGGGAAGGGCTCGGAGCTGTCACCGTAACAGAACCCCCCACCAGGGGCTCGCTACTCCCGGAGCGTCCCGCGCAGCTGAAAAGCCCCGAACCTACACCGACGGGCAGGTCCGGAACCGCCGGGACCACGAGCCTCGGAGAGCTGTCACCCCGATGGCGGGAACCGCCACAAACAGCCCTAGAACACCCTCCCTGGGAAGACAGGGGAGAAAACATTAAACAATGGCACAGCGACAAACACGCACACGGGAACGTTGAACACAAAGGGCACAAGAGGGAACAGGGGGTTCGGGAGAAACACTGGGACAGACACAAACACGGGTACTGACAGACACGGGGGCACATTTATCATAGCCAGGAGAGCGGCCAAGGGAGTGAACACCCCCTGGCTTGCAGGCGCGGCAGTGGGCGGTGATCCCTCCGCCTTCCACGCGGATTCCCCGCCAGCGGCGGACGCCCCAGCAGCCCTCTCGGTGGGTGCGCGTTCCGTCGCCGGGGTAGCTGTTGGAGGACGCGGCGCAGGGTACGCCTGCCGCCTTTTCATCTCCTCCCGTCGAACTCCCCCTAGGGGACCCCCGCCTCCTCTGGGCGGTCGCTCTGCCGGCCGTGTCCCGTGTGTGGGTTCCTCCACCTCCATCACCCACTCAGAGCCACCCGAACTCCAATGCATCGGCTGCTCCGGCGTGTCAGCTCAGGAGCGGTCCATCGGGATGCCCTCGGGGTAGGGAAGAGGCACGCCTTCTTCTGCACGCCTCTTCTCCCTCACGGTCTCGCCGGAGCAGTCCTTCGGAGTTGGGCTCTCCCTCCCTGCGTGTGACATGCCCTCGGAGCACTCCGATGCCGGAGGGCTGACGTCACCCACCCCTTCACCGTAGTACAATGTGGGGATGGAACACTCAGATGCGTGGAGATGACGTCATAGGAAACCCCTGTCTATCAGCTGCCAGGGGAGAGGAGTCCCTCGTCGGGGAGTCGAATCCCGTCTGACAAGCTCGCTGGGCAGCCTGGCGGTAGTGCTCCGCCTTTAACTCCTCTGTTGCTTCCCGTGCATAACGCAGGAGGGCCGCGCATACCGGGTCCCTCTCGAGCTCCTCCTCTGTCACGGGAGCATCGCAGCGTCGCACAGGGGGAGAGGGGTGGTGGTGTCGGCTCGCCCTCTTCCCCTTCTTGGCACGGGACGAACGTCCTGGCTTCATCCTTGTTTCGGCTCGTCTTTCTGTAACGCGGGGGTGCGGGCGGAATGACGAGGCACAAACTCCAGCGCGCACACTCAAGCACAACTTTATTGAGTGTCTTAAACTCAGAACACATACACACAAGCACGGACGTAATGACACTCAGACAAAGACGAGCACAGGACATTGCGCGAACGCACGTTAAATAGACGATCAACACATACCCTCGTGATCTCGAGACAAGGCACAGGTGTGACCACGAACACGCTCACAAACAACCCACACCCACGGAAGTACATACATGGACAACAACACGCAGACAACGTAGCGGCACGCCCACAGGGAAGGACTCGGAGCTGTCACCAGGGTTTCCCCCAGGATTTCCTTGAAGGTGCGGTGGCAGGACCCCCCGGTTGGGAACCGATAATTTATATCACGTTAATGATATCACGATATAACACAATTACACATGTTTCCAGTTATTTTCTTTATTTCCAACACATTCAGTGGCACATCTGGCAGGCTGGCTCAGAGCATTTAATCCTCCTGGATTTTTTAAAGAACAGCTCTAAGGCCTTCTGGTATGGGAACTCAAGGACTGAAGGTCCATTAATACTGATACGCATGCACGCAACCAGGTGCTCCCCCTGTAGCCTGTTTCTCAGGTCTGTTTTCACCTATTATGAATACATACATGAAGGCTTCATCAATGAAATGCCCAATGTTACGGAGTGTGTATTTTATTATAAAAAATTAAAGTGATACTTACCCTATTCATCGTAGAGAAATCTCTCTCACAATTAACACTGGAGACAGGCACCGTCAAGGCTATTGCTGCCAACTTACTTAATGAGGGGTATAGCTGGGGCCACTCCTCATGCTGAGATGCCAGCTTTGTAAGAATGTGGAGCTGATCCATATCCTGAGAGAGAGAGAGAGAGAGAGAGAGAGAGAGAGATCATTACCCTTACATTGTGAATACTGGAGGATTTTGTCAAGTAGGGCAACTAGGCATTTTCATCTCTTCTACCTGAAAAGCTCCAACAACCAAGTGGTGTTGGAGCAAAATTATGCATTTTACGTTCCTAATTTATTTCTGCAATACTTTCCCTCTTTTGCGTTTCTTTCTTTTCTTTGCGTTTCATATTTTATGTTGCTGCTTTTTTTTGCAATACTTTCTCCCTTTTGTGTTTCTTTCTTTTGTTTGCGCGTCACTGCTTTTCTTTGCGTCTCGCATTTTACGCTCATAATTTTTTTTGCGCTTCTCTCTTTTCTTTGCTCCGGTTTTACCCTCTGTGTGGGGCGGGGAAAGAGGCGTGGCCAAGAGCGAAAGGCGTGCTGTGAACGTTCAGCGTCATCAGTTGAACCGTCACACAGCGCGGCAATTTGGTTACTGGTATCATGGCAGACGGACGCCCAGCTGGACCACAGGTATATGCGTGCAGACATAGACATCAGGTGCTAAAGCACCACCAACTCTGCCCTTTATCAACGAAAGTGCCCTTTTAAAACTTCGTTTAAAAAAAAATATATATATATATATTATTATTATTATTATCATTTTACTGAGGTTGGTTTGAAATGATCTTTTGAAAACCTGAGCGATTAAAAACAATGCCCTGAAATGCGCCACCACCTCGCACACACCCGACCTCTCTCTTCCTTTAACACCAGATGCGCTGCAGCAGCAGTTCAGTTCAGCGAGTGGAAGGAAGCTGAACTGACGCTGAACGTTCACAGCACGCCTTTCGCTCTTGGCCACGCCTCTTTCCCCGCCCCCACACAGAGGGTAAAACCGGAGCAAAGAAAAGAGAGAAGCGCAAAAAAAAAATTATGAACGTAAAATGCGAGACGCAAAGAAAAGCAGTGACGCGCAAACAAAAGAAAGAAACGCAAAAGGGAGAAAGTATTGCAAAAAAAAGCAGCAACATAAAATGTGAAACGCAAAGAAAAGAAAGAAACGCAAAAGAGGAAAAGTATTGCAGAAACAAATTAGGAACGTAAAATGCAAAATGCTAATCTTATATTTGCGATATTATTATTTTTTCGTCACCATTAAAGACCCTAATTTGACTCCACAGTGTTAGGGCTATGTTTGGTCTGAAACAGACGTCAGTCTCGGGTTATATTTGAACCAAAATCAGACGGACGAAACACAGCCCAATTTTCAACGTCTGTTTTTGGGCTAGACGCAGGCCATGACGGGCCGACCAGATTTAACAACGTCCATAGGACGTCTGGTGCTTGGTGGGGTAGGCTTACCTGTTCAGTTTCTTTATCTGGCTCTTTTCTTTTTTTGGCGAAGTATTTCAGCAAACTCATCTGAAAGAGGATGCGTTGATGTTAGGACTCGAAAATTTTCGCCGAATATGTTTCTTTTCTGAAAGGAAATACAGCTAAACTGATATAACCCTTGAACAATGTTCAACAACTTGTTCACAAATATAAAAAAACATAATTTCAACGCCACATACCTCGGATTTAGTTGTCCAGTTTGATAGCCGGTATCCTGTCGAGATGAGCTCCTTTTCGCTACTGATCAAATTCCAGTGTCAGAAACGAGAGAGGGCGGGGCAACGCTGATCAAGCGCGGGAAAGGCAGACGAACGCTTTGACGTGGCCAATTACACTATAAAAAGCCGGGCTCCGAATTTTCACGAAGGGTGGCGGGGAAGAACGAAGGCGTGGCGGACCGCCGCACTGAAATGAACGTGGCGGAAACCCTGTGTCACCGTAACACAAAAGATATGCTGAATAACTGAATAAGAGTAAAACGGTGTCAAATGCTTTAAAGACATGTTTGCATTGCATGAATTCATAAAGCAGCTTTGTTTGTAGCCAGATACAAATACATGTTATAGCTGTTTAAAGGAGGGAGTATCTTTAACCTGAAGAATTAGAACTGAGCTGTTATATCGGAGAAAAATATGACTCAGTCATCAGGAGGTTGGTCCCTCAACACCTGTATGTCACATGAAGCTAAATGAATGATGTTGAATGATGTAGCACACTGAGGATTTGTGTTCACATAAAAATGTTGCCTCTGTTCAATATATGCTACTGAATGGAGTGAGAGAGAGAGTAAATAAGGTAACCTTAATTATCTCAAGTGAGCAAACAAAAAATGGACTACTTCAAAAAACCTTATCACAGAATCTAAGAACAGGGTGGTGTCTCTGGTTCGGAAGTGAATGCAACACACTGGAGGCCTGTGTACTTAGATAATGAAGATATTAGTGAAGTGTGCATGGTTCAGAAATAAAACAAGTTGACTGACAGTGGTAGTGAGTATGATATGTATAAATGTGAAGCCTTGTGTGCTGCACACTGGGTCCACCTCTCATAGATCTTAGATGTAATTTGCAAATGCACATTCACAGACCACATTCTCTACATTATTTGGTTAAATAGTGATATTGTAACAGTGTTGCACTGGTATCAGTGCATCAGGAATTTTGAAAAAACACAACATGGAATAAATTTGAAAAATATCTGCTGTGTTCTGAGAAAAATATCAGTTGAACCAAAACATTTTAGACTTTACAGAAATAAAGGAGACTGGTTCACTTAAAGAAATGTCAAATCATTATGAAATTCTTAAACTGGACACTGTCAATAAATTGCCCAATGGAACAGGTTCCTCATTTAATCCCATGAAACAGCATGAACATTTTGAACTTTCAGCTATGAAGTTAAGAAGATGTATAAATAAATACTCCAAATGACGTGAAATATTTCACACATTTTTCTCTGGCAGTAGTGAACACATTTTGCTAAGTTGAGATGATATAATTCTTTATATACTTGTATACTTTATTTAAAACCTCATTCTAATATGACTTCATAATTGCAAATTCATTCCAATGCACAATCAAATTCAGTTCATCCTGTAAGTTAGAAACAACTAAGTGGTTTGCCATACGGACAGCCAAAAGTGATCAGAAATTGACCATCGACCACAAAAATGTTTATGCTTGTTTTATCTGTGGTGAAGAATTAACAAACAAATCAAAGCTCACTCGTTCCAGTAGCCCAGTAGCTCTGTCTGGATATTCCGTCTGGATAGTTTTATATTGTAGATGTAATGAAGAAAGCAGAAGATTTTCCAATTTCTTGCTCTAAGGGGCTACTGTCACGATCACAGGAAGTGCATTGACTCACAAAGTAAAAAAAAAATAACTGTCTCTCATCCTTTAAGGTTCCTGCAGCATAACGTGAAAAATGCTAAGAAAGGTTTCTTTCAGCCCCTCTGCTGGGGACCCAAAGTTCACGACCCCTGGGCTGAAGAAACCCTTCTGATCAGATTCACCAGGACCTAGTCTGAGGAATTATGCTTCCACCAAGACAGAGGAGACCATTTATGACCCCTGATGCATTCCTAATTACAAAGTATCGACCTTGGAATTTGCAAACAGACCTATATCAAGGAAGGAAGGAAGGAAACCAGTTGCTGTGCAAATTGCGAAGATGACTGATGCCAACAGACAGTGCAAAGTATGAAGGTATATAAGAATGTCTGAATTGACTATGATTCTCATAATTTTATATTGTGGGATAGGTACTGGATTCCAACCCCTTTTAGAGGAATCAGTTCTTCAAGACTGTTCCAAAGACACCATCCTTATTCTAATAAAGAAAAGGATAAATTACAGCTAAAGAATACAGAATTATCTGATCATGGAGCCAGCAGTAACCGAACTAGACAATTCTACACGGTGCTATCAGGACTGATGTTTGAACATAAAGATTAAATCCTGTCTCATTATTATTGAAATGATTATGTGAACTGTGTGATCCATACTAATATATTATTAGTGATATTACCGCTGTTGACCATGTTATTCACTTATGAGGCTAATATCACATCTTTTTTATTCTTATTAGTGTGATGTGAAATGAAATGAACCTTTATTGTCATTACACATTGTACTTGTACATTGCGCAATGAAATTAGTTTACAGCCCCCCTCCCCCTCTTGGTGCAAATATAAAATAGATTTTTAAAATATAAAATAGAAAAATCTTAAACATAAACAAATTAAATAACAGATTAAGAGCTATATGTATTAATTATGTATTACATGTACATGTATTAATCTGTTTATTGTTACTACTAAGTTGATTACCTCCTCAGCTCCAGTTTGGTGAGTTAAGGAAGCCTGAGTTAGATGACTTTGGAAGTGTGAATGCTATTTAATGTCACGTTGAGGACCCCGGCCCCTCCCTTTTGGGCGTGTGTAAACGTTGTCCACGTGCTCTGTCTGCGTTTTCGGAACTCCGTGGTGATAGCTTTGTTGTGTGAATAATGTGTCTCACCTGTGAATCGTCTCGTAATCACATGGGGCTAATGTGGTCTGTCTATTTAATGTGCGCTCGCGCAGTGTCCTGTGCTCGTCGTTGTCTAAAGTCTGCACGTTGTGTGACTCGTGTGTGTTTCTCGTGCGCTATTGCGCAATACCTGTGTGCATTAAAAAGTGACGTCTGTCTACAAAATCGAGGATTCTGTGTCTCGTCCTTGGCGTAGCCCGAACGTCACAGAACGACGAGCCGTTGGAGACACCAGGACTATGCCAGGCTACAAGCCAAAGCCCAAGAAGGGTAAAAAGCCAAGCAAGCGACACCACCGCTCTTCCTCCTCTCCCCCGCGCCGCATAACCTCGCCAACGCCAGAACAATTGGAGAGGGACCCGGTGTGCGCCCTCCAGCTGGCCTCAGCCCGGAGGGTAGAGGAGAGTAACCCCGAGCTGGCGGAGATTTTCCGACAGGGCGCGATGAGAATTTGGAGGGAGCTACACTCCCCTCCATCTCGCGCTCGCTCACCGCCGAGGGTGGACTCCGGTGTTTACGGAGCTGTCGAGTCCACCCCGGAGAACGAGTTTGGGGAGGAGGACTCCGAGGAGGAGGAGGAGCAGGACGAGGAGGAGGAGGCATATCCTCCGTCGATAGGCGAAGCCTCCACCGTTGACTACGGGGGGGACGGGGAGGAGGCCTACCCCCCGTCGCTGGACGACGTGTCCACTGTTGACTACGGGGGAGAGGAGGAGTCCAAGGAAGAGGACTACCTCCCTCCGCCTGTAGGTCCCGCTTCCATCGTTGAGGAGGGGGAGGAGGACGACGACGAGGACTATCCGCCGTCGGAGCGCTCCGCATACCCCTCTGACTACGGTGAGGAGGAAGAGGAAGATCGTCCTCTGTCCGTGCACTCAGGCGTTTCTGAGTGCACGGACAGCAAACTGTACTCAGGGGAGGACGGTAGTCCGCCCCCCTCGGAGTGTTCTGCGGGGACTGTGAAGGGGAGCTGGAGACCAGAGGCGAGTCCATCCTCCGAACGCTCCGGAGAGGTGAAGATGGAGTGCTCCTGGGGTGGCAGCCCGGAGCAGTTCATGGAGAGAACCCGGAGTGAGGACGAGGAGAGCATAGAGACCGAAGGGGTCTCCCCAAGCGACCCGTATGAGGAGTACGCCGACCGCGCTGCTCCAGGCGCCTATGCCGACCGCGATGCTCCAAGCGCCTACGCCGACCGCGCTGCTCCAGGCGCCTACGCCGACTGCGCTGCTCCAGGCGCCTACGCCGACCGCGCTGCGCCTGGCACGTCCGCCGCAGCCCCGGCAGCCCCCGGTCTTCCTCCACTCCTAGCTCTCCTCTTGGCGCGTAGTCTGGCGCCTGTTACGTGTTTGTGTATCCCAGTGTTTGTGAGTCTTCCCGTGTGTATTCCTAACCCATTTTTCCCATTCGTTCCTCTATGTGTCAATGTGCCTGTGTGCGTGTTTGTGAACGTCCCGTGTAACGTGTCTAACATCTTTTCCCCTATGTTCCCAGGGAGGGTGTTCTAGGCGGTCCGTGGCGGACGCTTCCCCGAGGGCAGTCACCTCCCAGACGCAGGACTGAGCGCGTCGGATCCGCCCATCGTCGTGGGTTCGGGGCACTCGGCCCTGTTGGCACCCCGGGACGGGTAGTGCCCTTGGAGGGGGCGTCTGTCACGTTGAGGACCCCGGCCCCTCCCTTTTGGGCGTGTGTAAACGTTGTCCACGTGCTCAGTCTGCGTTTTCGGAACTCCGTGGTGATAGCTTTGTTGTGTGAATAATGTGTCTGTCTTCTGATAGTGTGGGCTAATGTGGTCTGTCTATTTAATGTGCGCTCGCGCAGTGTCCTGTGCTCGTCGTTGTCTAAAGTCTGCACGTTGTGTGACTCGTGTGTGTTACTCGTGCGCTATTGCGCAATACCTGTGTGCATTAAAAAGTGACGTCTGTCTACAAAATCGAGGATTCTGTGTCTCGTCCTTGGCGTAGCCCGAACGTCACATTTAAATACCTTAACTAAAATATCCTGACAAACCAATTAAGTAAAGTAACTTAATTTTAGTTTAGTTAATTTTTAGTAACTAAAGTTTACTTTAGTAAGTAAAGCCTAACATCTGTTTAGTCGTGAGTTTGTTTAGACTCACGTAATTTGCTCTAACAAAGTTATCTTGCCCCCGCATTTGTTTGTAGTTAGGATTAGTTCTGTCTTCAGAAGAAATTAATACAAGGTACTGGCATTTCTAAAGACTGGCAAATGAGCACACCTGTCTAAGTCCACGAAGGCCTGGATTACTCGACCAAGTGTACAGCGGTCCGGATCGGGCCCGCTCATATGTCGTCGCTCAACTTCACCGAACAGCTGGGTCACTGAGTGCTTGGTACAACCTCGGAAAGGATGCGTGGGTTCATTTTGGACCTCAAATTACTGCGTAGTCCTACCGGCACCAGTGGACATCTAATTTTAGCATAGATATAAGACGCCAGTATCTTCCAGTTGATAGGTTAGTTTAATCCATAATGCATTTTCCTCCATGTCATTTACCTTAAGCACCGTAGCTTTTTGGTTGGTTAACATTGGTTTAAATGGGCTGTGGGGTTTTCTGTTTCATGGTTAGTTTAACTTCAGTTGGTTTGTCCTTCCTCTGATTCAGTTAATAACTGAACTCTGTGAACCTAAACCAAGTTTTTGTCCTTCTGCGTTGTATGCGTTATAAGGTTAAATTGTTGATATCTATACTCTCAGAGAACATGCCGATCAGTTTTCCCTTGGTTTATCTGGATCTGACTGTCTGCATCTGGTTGGGTTAATGATGTGGTGAGAGGTCAAATGTCATGAACAAGGCAGAAGGTGGCTGACAATATAGAGGTTATACCATGTAATTGTACCCTTATATGACATGATATTGTATGTAACTGTACCCTACTAAGACGGGATATAAGGCCCGGTGAAGACCCGGTGAAGGTTTGCTCACCCATGGGGCTGCAGACCACATGTGGGTCCTGGACATCCAGGAGGAGACACAACTGGTCAGTACCAAAAGCTACAGCACCAGGGACAAACATTCAACTTGCTCCTGGTCCACTTTAGCCAAACATCTTCTATGATTATAATTCTCATCATTCTTACAGTATATCACATTCATTCTTATAACTTATTTGCATATTGAACTTTAAATGAACATGTTTTAACATGCTGCTGGCACTTTGCACAGCGTAATACGCTAGGTGTGGAGAAAGGAGAGGAAGTTAATAAATACAGTCTCACACTGGACCGTTGGTGCTAACAAATTACTTTCAGACATGAGAAAATATTTTCCTTATATGGAGTTAAAACCTTTCAATGTGTTTTTTTTTTCACTGCTGTATTACAGTGCTGGCTATACAGTTACAAGTGAACGCCAGGGTATAAAATGAAGTGCCTTGTTTCAGTTGGTAAACCTTTTCACCAAAGGAGCAGGAATACCACTTTGCTGCGTTGTTGTCTACCCTGGTATGATTTTGTTTTATTACATGCATTGAACTGCATTGTTTGTACCAATTCAAAATGTTCTGCCTGTAATCCTACACTGTATCTGGGTATTTTCAAAGGGTTCAACCAAAATGCCGGCATTCGTGCTTCTTGTGCTTTGCATCTTGGCTCTGAATGGATATGAGACAGGTAACGTCACAGAACACACTGACAAAAAATACTAGACACATGCTGATGCTGGTGATGTAAATGGTGATTTTGGTGTTTTTGGTTCTTTTGGTGTTGCTACAGCCAAAATTCAAACTGAAAAGACGTGCTCCCCCGGTTGGGAGAAATTTAGAAAATACTGCTACAAATACATGGCTGAGTCCAGGACATGGGCCGAGGCACAGGTATCTGTTGTTCACATCTGCCAGCATCCAGTCCACACAGCAGAAAATACCATACACACTTCACTATAGGGCTTTATGACTCATACATGCTTCAATATAGGGCTGTATGACTCATAGTTCAAGTGAAAACATTCCTTTGAGTGTTTCTCTTCATTTCATCAGCTAAACTGCCTGTCATTGGACGGCAACCTTGCATCTGTGCACAACAAAAAAGCACAAAATTTCCTCAAGGACTTCACAAAGAGACAGACTGGCAGCTACACACGAACCTGGATTGGCCTCCACGATGCACCACAGGTATCGACCTGTTCACAACCTGTTCCTAATGACACAGGAAATTGATGTAGTTGCAGGATAGAGTAAAACTAATGACTAAAAAATACAGACAATTAATAATTAATCATTATCACTTTCATGCAATTAAATCATGTGCTGATGTCACATATAGAGTGTAGTAAGACTGTTGTAGTTACATTATTGTAGATACATTATTGTAGTTACATTGTTGTAGTTCTTAAATGCAAAACTGCAAGTAGTAACAGTGACTGTATGCTTTTCTCATTTTATTCATAACTTCAATATTTAAAGTAGATTAAGGAATAAAGTAATTAAATGAACAAATATTTTAAAAGCAAGTGTCACGTTGAGGACCCCGGCCCCTCCCTTTTGGGCGTGTGTTTACGTAGTCTCCGTGCATCGTCTGCGTCTATGGATATCCGTGGTTATGGCATGTCGTGTGGATAATCCGTCTCACCTGTGACTCGTCTCGTAATCACGTGGGGCTAATGTGGTTTGTCTATTTAATGTGCGCTCGCGCAGTGTCCTGTGCTCGTCGTTGTCTAAGTCTGCACGTTGTGAGCGTCGTCTATGTTACTCGTGCGCTATTGCGCAATACCTGTGCACTTAATAAAGTGACCGTGAGTGAAACGGAAGGATTCTGTGTCTCGTCCGTCTGCCGCCTCCCAGCAAGTGCATAAAATAGCATTCCAGTTATTTGTTTCTACCAGTATAATATATCTTTTGAAATTATTATTTTTTAATCAAGTATTAAATTAATTGCATGTATTACTATAATCAGTTAGCTTTATTAGAAGAATCTACTGGTTTTTAAAATTTCCCCATTTTTTTTTTTTGTGTCGTTTTATCAGGATTTTATTTGGCTGTGGATTGATGGTACCAAGTTTGATTTCAGCGCATGGCATTCTGATGAGCCAAGCAATGGAGGCTCGGCTGAGAAATGTGTAGAAATGAACTATGGAGGTAAACCCACAAGTCTGCAGCACATCTGATCAATGCCGTACGCAACACTTGCGTAAACAATGTCTCGCAACCAGATTTTTCCACAAAACTTATACATTTTTATTGTCATTTATCAAATGTTGAATATATGAATATTGCTATTTGCAAAAGTTATGCCTACGACTAATAGATTTCTGAACTTCTCCAGACGAGGTGCTCTGGAATGATGACCGCTGCGATCACGAACACTTCTATGTGTGTCAGAAACGAGCAAGTCAAGTCAAGTCAAGTCAGCTTTATTTATAAAGCACATTTAAAAGCCGCAAGAGCCAGCCAAAGTGCTGTACAATGCACACGTACATATATGAATAAATGTTAAAATAAGAATATTAAAGAATACAAATACAAAAAACACACACAAACACATACACAACAGTTATTGGGATCTAAGGCTTAAAGTATCAAATAAAAATTGAGCATTTCATTTCATTTCCGTTGGTTTACCTTATGAGCACTGGAACGCTTGAGAATACATATATGTTTTTAACTTAGACTTAAAAACATCTACTGTGGATGATGTCCTGATAGAGACCGGCAAATTGTTCCACAATTTGGGTGCCACAACAGAGAAGGCTCTGTCACCTTTCGTCTTTAGTCTAGAACAGGGGTCGGCAACCTATGGCACGCCGAGCTTAGAGATTTTCCTTAACTGATAGAAACTGGCACTAACCACTGAGATTATCTGCTTATCAAATGTAAGTGTGCAATCAAAGAGAACGCCGAGATTCCTGACGTAGCTCTGAGTATGTATTAATAAAGGCTCCAGATGTTTAGCATTTGATGTAACGCTGTCTGGATGACCAAAAATAATAGCCTCTGTTTTGCTATCATTCAGTTTTTAAAAATTATTGGACAGCCAAATTCTTATGTCCTGCAAGCAATCACGTAACACGTCTATAGAGCAGTTGTCAGCTTGCTTAACTGGAAAGTATAACTGCGTATCATCCGCATAACAATGGTACAAGACTCCGTGCTTGCGGAAGATGGTCTGAAGAGGAAGCATATACAGAGAAAATAATACTGGACCCAGGACAGAGTCCTGTGGAACTCCACAAGTAAGTTCTGCCGAAGAAGACGAAAAATTCACAGACGGACCTTTTTGAAAGATACGAGGTAAACCACTCCAATACTGTTCCCCTAATGCCTACCTCACACTTTAGCCGTTCCAGAAGGATAGCATGATCGACCGTATCAAATGTAGAGCTGAGATTTAATAAAATTAAGACAGCGCACTTCCCAGAATCTACAGTTAATAAAATGTTGTTTGTTACATTAAGTAAGGCAGACTCTGTCCTGTGGTGAGCTCTGAAACCAGATTGGAATTTATCCAAAATATCAGCTAAGAATGAAGAAAGCTGCAGAAAAACAGCAGACCTGGACCTTTCAACAGCGAGACGCTAACTGTCATCCTGCCATCAAAACTGTTATCACCAACAAAAAAATAATTATTTGTTTTCGTGAATAAAGAATAACATCAGCCTCATGACTTCTTGTTTTCAGAATCAGAATCAGAAATACTTTATTGATCCCAGAGGGAAATTTCCCCTAAAACATGTCAAAACGTTTACTTCAGTGCACAAGTGCACAATTCAGCATCCAGCTAACATCTTGGGGAGCGTCTGAATATGACAGTTAGCTAGAAACTACTCATCTCATCATAGTAAATATTTAAAACTGAACATCATTATGAAGGGCTGAACCTAAAAATGAGGACCGGTGTTCTTCTGCACCCTGTAATGATTTCCATCATTCCTCTGTGAGAGAGAGAGAGAGAGAGAGAGAGAGAGAGAGAGAGAGAGAGGAGTACCTTGGAATCATGTGATGGGAATCATGGCAGTGATGGGAATCATGGCTCTTTGAAGGGAGCGCTATCTGTTCCTTTTAAAGAGCCATTCAATTTTTTTCTGGGAGCAGGAGGCGCTACTGGGTAAAATATGTATAATATTGAGTTTAAGATAAGATAGCTTTTTATTATCCCACATGGGGAAATTGTGGTGTTACAGCAGCTTAGAGGCATACAAAAAAGAGTTAGAAAAAATTACTTCGCAATTTTAAAGAATATTGCACAAAGTATAATTTCAATTATGAAAAATTGCACGTTTTGCTACCTTGTCTTAAATGTAGGTCTAATTCAAACAACACCTAAAGGATAAACATTATTTATTTTTAAAAAGTACTCAAATTAACAAGTAATGTTTAATAGCTATAATTAAACCAAAAATATTTTAATTAAAAAAGTTTGAACCATTTGATGTTAACGTGTAGTTAAACTGGACATAAAAAAAACAACAAGAAACACTAAAACAGCTTACTAAAATGTACTAAATTACATTTTCTAGCGCTGCTCATTTGCTGAACGTTTCCTCTGTAGCAGGATTAAGCCTGGTTTATACTTGACGCGGCGTGAGAGTCCGCGCGGCGAAAATGACGTAATCGCAGTGGCTCCGCCCGTGCATGAGGTCCTCACGCGCTGTCAATTCGCAAGGTCGTGCATCTCTCGAATTTTGTAACTTCGCGCAAATGAACAAAGTCACGTTTGCAGGGTTCATACACCTTTACAAGGTGGAATTCAAGCACTTGAACGTCACTTTAAGTCACTTCATCATCCATTTTACGTTTTTATTTTCAAAGGTATGAATTGTTCAACAGTCCTTCCATAGATTTCAGAGTAAGTCACTGTTCATTGATGTATTGTGTGTATAGAAACTCTGTCCCTCCCTTCACATTTACCTTCGTTGCCTTCATATCATACCTGAAATGTGAATGCTCTATATGTCTGACCACAACCCCTTCCTCACTGCCTCAACATGCACGAGTCTACAAGTCTTGAATTGTACAGTAGGTTTTGCTTAGTAGACTGTTACTGTGGCATTTGGAAATCAAAACTGAATAAAGGAAAAAAAAACCTACATTTGGATGTTCAGATCTTCTCCAACCAGTTTGGAGTACGTGGCCGATCGCCAGGGCAACTTCAGAGGCCCACAGGGGTCGCTGTGCATCCAAACGGTGACATCATCATTGCTGACTTGACAACAAATGGGTCAGCATCTTCACAAGTGATGGCAAATACAAGGTGTGTGAAATACAATAATTCTTGAATGTGCAATTTACGTAATTGAAGTTAATTTCAAACAATAAGGCATCGATCCAGGCTGCTTCTATTTTTGATGACACACTAACTCCCAGAGTGTTAAAACTTATGAAATATATCGTTGTGCTGTGAAATTGCAGACACGGTAGTAATGTGAAATTAGTTAACAGCTGTCATTAACCTTCAAAAGCTGTTTGCATGACACCCTGTACCCAAAAGATACCCCACTGCCGTATGGATGTTTTGTCACATCTGAGCAGTGCACTTTCCCTGCATTATGGCCAGTTTTGTAGTACTGTTCCCTACTACCCCCCATGCGAAGCTGGGATCTGGACGTCTAATGGGCCCCAAAGGCGTGTCTGTAGATCAGAACGGTCACGTTATTGTCGTGGACAACAAGGCCTGCATGGTGTTCATCTTCCAGCCCAGTGGGAAACTCATAACGAAGTTTGGCAGCAGAGGCAATGGTGACACGCAGTTTGCAGGTAAACCGGGGAAGGCAACAGACATCACTGGTCAGCATGGCAAAATGTTAATGTGTATTAGAGTAGTCTGTGAATTTAACATCTCTGAGATTGTAGACATGGATGAGCTGTAATTACAGGCAAACCATTTACCAATTAACTCAATAAGAACAATGTCTTTCATTTTCCCAGGTCCCCACTTTGCAGCAGTGAACAACAATAACGAAAAAAATAGTAACAGACTTCTATAATCACTCAGTCAAGGTACCATTGCTGCATGTTTCAATGCTGACCTTAGTTTGACTTTACAAATGCTCAAGCTTCAAACACTATTGTAAGGTCATTACATACAGACATACACACCAGTGTAGGGCTGTACGACACATACACACTTCAGTGTTGGGCTGTACGACACATACACAGCAGTGTAGGGCTGTACGACACATACACACTTCAGTGTAGGGCTGTACGACACATACACAGCAGTGTAGGGCTGTACGACACATACACAGCAGTGTAGGGCTGTATGACACATATACACCAGTGTAGGGCTGTACGACACATACACACTTCAGTGTAGGGCTGTACGACACATACACACCAGTGTAGGGCTGTACGACACACACTTCAGTGTAGGGCTGTACGACACACACTTCAGTGTAGGGCTGTACAACACACACTTCAGTGTAGGACTGTACGACACGTACACACTTCAGTGTAGGGCTGTACGACACGTACACACTTCAGTATGGGGCTGTACGACACATATACACTTCAGTATGGGGCTGTACGACACGTACACACTTCAGTACGACTCATTGTTAAAGTGAAAACAGTCCTTTGAGTGTTTCTCTTCATTTCATCAGCAAAACTGCCTGTCATTGGGTGGCAACCTTGCGTCTGTGCACAACAAACAAAATTTCCTCAAGCTCTTCACAAAGAGACAGACTGGCAGCTACACACGAACCTGGATCGGCCTCCATGATGGATTTCAGGTAGTCGACCTCCTTTAAGTTCACAACCTGTTCCTAACGACAGAGGAAATTGATGTAGTGGATGTGGAAATAGATGTTGCTGGATAGAAAAAATTTAATAAAAAGCAGAGACAGTGAATTAAAGATGATGCAGCTAACTGATACAACTAAATCATGTGCTGACATAACATGTAGAGTGTAGTTACATTATTGTAGTTACACTGCTGTAGTTGCATTGTTGTAAAGTAGATAATTATGTAGTTAATAAATAAAGTAGTTAAATAAACAACATAAATATTTAATTCCAAGTAAATAAAACAGACCATTCCAGAGACGTTTTTGCCACTAATACAAAATTCTTTTTTCATTTTACCAGCTTAATTAAAATATTTTTTACTATACAATTATCAAATTTATTTCATTTATTGCAATAATGTTGTCAGGGCTGGCTCGGATGCCGTACCATCTACCTCCACAAGGAGCACCCGAGTCAGGGCTGGCTCGGATGCCGTTCCATCTACCTCCACAAGAGGCACCCGAGCCAGCTCTAGGCTCCAGCAACGCAATCAGCAATGATCTGTCTCACCTGTTGCCATGGCTTCTTAAGGAAGCTCGTGGAGACGGATCATTGCTGATTCGTTTTGGTTATGCCGTCGCGTTTTCAGCCTCTCCCTGTTTTCTCTGTTGCTGCGTTTGCCTCTGTAGGTGTCCCGTCACCTATCTCTCCTGTCTGTTTTCTCTGTCCTTTTTCGAGTTTCTATCTCTTGCGTCGCTTACTGACCTCCCTCAAGTTTTCCTCAACCTGTTTCCCTTCCTATCCCATTGCTGTTTTGTGTGGGAAGGGTTTTTTGTTTGAGAAGCTTTTATTGCTATCAGCCAGCTACTTCCCCTGGCGTCCTTGGTTTACTTTGTTTTCTTTTGCGCGTTGAGAAGTCCGCGTTTATTTAGGCGCTCCTTTTGGTTCTGTCGTTTTGTGGCACTTGGTTCCACCTCTCCCTTGCTCTCTCTAACGCGGTGTGTTTGTCCCTACCCACCGTCGTTACAAATGTATTCACTTTATTACAAGACTTTCATTATTTATTTATTATTGTCACTGTGGGGAGGCCGGGTAGCCGCCAGAGGGCACGTGTCACAGTTCGAACTACCTCACAGCACACGCCCCCGAGCACCAAACCACTCCCTCGGTCCCAAACACCACATTACTAGCACCTGTCCCTGTTTATGTTGTGCACTATTTATTCCCGCAGGTCGTTCGGTCCAGTGCTGCACATTGCCCCACTGGAGCTCATCTCTGGACCTCTCATCAATTCGTCGTTTGTTGGGCCTCTGCTTTGCGTTTGCTGCTCTGCAGCTTTTCTGTTCGATCCTTTTTATTATATAAGATATGGAGAATAAAGAACAAGCAGACCAACCCTCGCCTTCGGCCACCTCTGTTCCTGCATCACAATTATTTTCAGAATTTTGTTTGGCTGTGGAGTGATGGTACCAAGTATGACTTCAGCGCATGGAATTCTGGGGAACCAAATAATTACGAAGATACTGAGCATTGGGCAGAAATGAACTTCGGAGGTAAAGCCACAAACCATCTGTTTTCTGAAATAATGCACAGTTTGCAACACATGCCAATACACCGTGCAACTCAAGTTTTCCAAATTTCTTTCTACATGAATACATGATTATTGGCTTTTGCAAAAGTTATGCCTATAACTAATAGAAATTCTGTAATTCCCCAGATTAAGTCCTCTGGAATGATACACCCTGTAATCACCAGCACTACTCTGTGTGTAAACAACCAGCAAATATTGAAGTGTCTTTCCTGTCATCAGAGCCCTAATCAAAAGCTGGTTTTGCATCAAAAATAAAAATGAATAAAGATTTAGCAATTATCAATTTTGCCATCATGTATTTCAATGCTTAACGTTGATTTTGTCTGTTTGCTGGTATCCACCACCTACTGGTATTACGTCCTTCATTCAGTGCACTGTTGTTGTGTCTATATAAATATTACTTTCCCAAAGATGTTCATTTTTCTGTTTTGATTGACTGGTCCTACCTGATCGAGGTATGGGGTCTTTATGTTGCTCCAAACAAATGTTGTCATGGCCAGAGGTGGGTAGGAACGCGTTACATTTACTCCGTTACATTTACTCAAGTAGCTTTTTGGACAAAAATGTACTTGTAAGAGTAGTTTTAATATGAACGACTTTTACTTTTACTTGAGTAAATATGTGCTGAGAAAAACGCGACTTTTACTCCGTTACAATCGGATTTGCGCCGCGCGCTACCGTTACTTTCGTTTTGTAAATAATTCGTCTTTTCAGTGAGAAGACTGACCAACGTCTCGTCACCCGAGTATGAGTGACCAATCAAATGAAGCCGGTCAATCACGTGATCACATACGCAAACTTTCTCCAACGTTAGCAAAAAAGTGACAGAAAAACCTCCCGAGCATCCCTGGCCTCACAGGCAATGTTTACATTACAAACGTGTAAAAGGACAGTTATATAATGCGCTGTCAGTTGTGTCTGCTAAAACGTGTGTACATTTCAGCCTACAAGAACTCAACATCAAATTTGAGGAAACACGATACGATAAGTTTGCCGTATATATAATTTTGTGTAATGCTATCTCTAAGGTAGGCTATACGTTTGTACGATGTAATTATTAAATGTAACGCAGTACAATACTAAAAACCAATTCAAACTAGCAATATGATTTAGTTGAACCAAAGTTTGCTACAAATTGGCGTCAAGATGTAGCTACACGTATTGGCTGACAGTCTCATCAGTTAGTGCCTTTGTGGAACACATTAAAGTTAAACACAGGTTTACACACAAGTTAAACATAAAGTTACACAGGTCTAATAATTAGGAACAAACTAAAATACAAATTATTTATAATAAATACATTTTATATATTATATATTTTTATAATAAATTATTTTTGTTATCATTAAAAGTCAGTTTCCAGTAATTCAATTTCCCATGATGTAATTTATTGACACAAGACAGTACTCATACATTTACTCACTACTTGAGTAGCTTTTTATCAAAGAAGTACTTTTTTACTTTTACTCAAGTAAATTTTTGGATGCATACTTTTACTTGAGTAACATTTGGTTCAAGTAACAGTAATTTTACTTGAGTAAAATTGTTGAATACTCTACCCACCTCTGGTCATGGCTTATAGACACAATGGTTACAATGTCATGTTGGATGTGACAGGAATTCTATATCACACACACTGGTTAGAGCAGCTGGCTGGTGTCATCATGGTTTCCATCAGAATGAAGGGATGCTGAATTTGAACTCAGTCATTAGTCCCTCAACACCTGTATGTCACGTGAAGCTAAATGAATGGTGTTGAATGATGTGGCACACTGAGGATTTGTGTTCACATAAATGTTGCCTCCCTTCAATCAGAATGCTAAACTATGAATCTAAACAACATTTGTATACTTAAGCTAATTATGTAATTCAGGGACTGTTCAAACGCTTAAGAATTGCAATTCTTGAAATTATTTGCTAGCGTACTGAATGGAAATGACCATATTTGTAATATTTCATATCTTAGTTTTGATCCGTTTGTAAAGCCAATGGCGCTGAGTGATTTGGAGGTGGACACACAGGCTGAGAAGAGTGAGATCTGTTCAGGGCAAATTCAGATTCATTGTTGTTTACACAGTCCAGGGTAGAAAAGCCATGATGTCCAGATAGAGAGATACCACTAACATGAATCACTGGGTTAGACGTTTACAAGAATTACCATAAACACAATAGTCACATAACCATAAACCATTATTATAGGCTAGAAATATCAGTATATAAAAGACATGTAGATATCATACAACAAAGACCAGCAACTAGAGACCAAACAGGGATTACATACACAACACTGTTAAGGAACTCAACTAGGGACACATGAAATCATCTGCCAGGGGCGGGGTTATAAAATACCAAGCAGGGAAAATCAGAATGCAAACAAAAGCACATGGAACATGACAACAAATACATGATTGACAGATGAACACAATCTTGACAGGAAGGGGCGGAGCCAAGTGTGACACCTTTAATGTTCGTAGACACAATGTTCCCTGTTCTTTTATGATTAACAGTAATTGAAGGGCATATAAGTTAAAAAAAGACAAAACACATGAATATATATTAAAAATGAGACAAGAAAATACATTTTCATCACAGAACAAGTTTCAGCAGTCCACTGTGGTGAGTATGATATTGTTTCCTTCCGACACTGAGAAGGTGACAGCTAGATGGTTGGCACACACAGATGGTTGGGGGGACATTGAGGATGTTCATTATTCCTGGTGATGGCACAATACAGATTTCAGCTGATGGAACACACAGAGTTTGAGGAGGGGAGAGGGGTGTCCTGGAAATGGACTTCAGAACAGAACTGATGGGAGGAGAACCAGGTCTGCGTGTTATTGTGAATTAGAAGCATGAGAAAAAATACTGACCAGTGTGCCTGTCTTGAGTCTTTTAGAGGTTTACAGACACTGCAGGTTCTTGTGATCAGGTATGACAGTGAATGGATGCAAACCTCCCTACCTGAGGGTCAGAACGCTAGTTCTACATAGGGACAATGGGCCTCACCTGCCTGGGCTTCTCTGCTCTTAGCTGCACACAGCTGGCTGAATGGTGCACAGTGGAGCTCAGCTGCTTCTGGCTCTTGCCTGCTGATGGTGAGCCATGCAGGCTGAGTGTGGAGATCCCACTGTGCTCTCAAGTTCTGGATTTGCAAATTGGCAAATTCCAAACACACCTATAAATCCCGACTGGTCCCGTTGTCCAGTGCTGCATATTCCTTGAGCTGGACCTGCGAGAGCCTGTCCACCTGTTCCTGTTACCCTCCGGTCCATCGTTCATCATGTAGTTTACATATATATGACTGGAAACCTTGTGTGCTGCACACTGGGTCCACCGCTCATAGATCATAGATGTAATTTTTAGATGCACATTCACAGACCACAGTCTCTACATTATTTAGTTAAACGGTGATATTGTAAGTGTGTTGCACTGGTATCAGTGCATCAGGAATTTTGAAAAGACACAACATGAAATTAATTTGAAAAATATCTGCTGTGTTCTGAGAAAAATATCAATTGAACCAAAACATTTTAGACTTTACAGAAATAAAGAAGACAGGTTTACTTAAAGAAATGTTAAATCATCATGAAATTCTTAAACTGCACACTGTCAATAAATTGCCCAATGAAGCAGGTTCCTCATTTAATACCATGAAACAGCATAAACCTTTTGAACTTTCAGCTATGAAGCTCATCCTGTAAGTTAGAAACAGCTAAGTGGTTTGCCATACAAAAATGGACAGCCAACAGTGATCAGAAATAGGGGTACCTATTACAGGACACAGTGACATTAGGTGTAAGTCCTTATAGCGACCACTAAGGGAATGTCAGAGTTAATGATGTGGTGAGAGGTCAAATGTCATGAACAAGGCAGAAGGAGGCTGATAATATACCATGTAATTGTACCCTTATATGACATGATATTGTATGTAACTGTACCCTCCTAAGATGGGATATAAGGCCCGATGAAGACCAGGTGAAGGTTTGCTCACCCATGGGGCTGCAGACCACATGTGGGTCCTGGACATCCAGGAGGAGACACAACTGGTCAGTACCAAAAGCTACAGCACCAGGGACAAACATTCAACTTGCTCCTGGTCCACTACATCTTCTATGATTATAATTCTCATCATTCTTATAGTATATCACATTCATTCTTATAACTTATTTGCATATTGAACTTTAAATGAACATGTTTTGACATGCTGCTGGCACTTAGCAGAACACTTGAACACTAGAAAACCGGAACACTGGAACACTTGAACACTTGAACACTAGAACTAGAACACTAGCCACAGCGTACTACGCTAGGTGTGGAGAAAGGAGAGGAAGTTAAAAAATACAGTCTCACATTTGACCGCTGGTGCTAGCAAATGACTTTCAGGCGTGAGAAAATATTCTCCTTATATGGAGTTAAAACCTTTCAATGTGTTTTTTTTTCACTGCTGTATTGCAGTGCTGACTATACAGTTACAAGTGAACGCCAGGGTATAAAATGAAGTGCCTTGTTTCAGTTGGTAAACCTTTTCACCAAAGGAGCAGGAATACCACTTTGCTGCGTTGTTGACTACCCTGGTATGATTTTGTTTTATTACATGCATTGAACTGCATTGTTTGTACCAATTCAAAATGTTCTGCCTGTAATCCTACACTGTATCTGGGTATTTTCAAAGGGTTCAACCAAAATGCCGGCATTCGTGCTTCTTGTGCTTTGCATCTTGGCTCTGAATGGATATGAGACAGGTAACGTCACAGAACACACTGACAAAAAATACTAGACACATGCTGATGCTGGTGATGTAAATGGTGATTTTGGTGTTTTTGGTGTTGCTACAGTCATAATTCATAGGAAGTGTTCCACCGGTTGGGAGAAATTTGGGCAATACTGCTACAAATACATGGCTGAGTCGAAGAAATGGGCCGAGGCAGAGGTATTCACATCTGTAGTTCACATCTGTCAGCATCCAGTCCACATAGCAGAAAATACCATACACACTTCACTATAGGGCTTTATGACTCATACACGCTTCAATATAGGGCTGTACGACTCATAGGTAAAGTGAAAACATTCCTTTGAATGTTTCTCTTCATTTCATCAGCAAAACTGCCTGTCATTGGGCGGTAACCTTGCGTCTGTGCACAACAAAGAAACACAAAATTTCCTCAAGGACTTCACAAAGAAACAGACTGGCAGCTACGAACGAACCTGGATTGGCCTCCACGATGCACCACAGGTATCGACCTGTTCACAACCTGTTCCTAATGACACAGGAAATCGATGTAGTCGCTGGATAGAGTAAAACTAATGATTAAAAAATACAGACAATTAGTAATTAATCATTATCACTTTCATGCAATTAAATCATGTGCCGATGTCACATATAGAGTGTAGTAAGACATTGTAGTTACATTATTGTAGATACATTATTGTAGTTACATTGCTGTAGTTCTTAAATGCAAAAATGCAAGTAGTAACAGTGACTGTATGCTTTTCTCATTTATTCATAACTTCAATATTAAAAGTAGATTAAGGAATAAAGTAAATAAAGTTATTAAATAAACATAAATATTTTAAAAGCAAATGTATAAAAATAGCATTCCAGTGATTTGTTTCTACCAGTATAAAATACTTTTTGAAATTGTTATTTTTTAATCAAGTATTAGATTCATTGCATGTATTACTATAATCAGTTAGCTTTATTAGAAGACATCTACTGTTTTTTTTTTTTTTTGTCATTTTATCAGGATTTTATTTGGCTGTGGAGTGATGGTACCAAGTTTGATTTCAGCGCATGGCATTCTGGGGAGCCAAGCAATGGAGGCTGGGCTGAGAAATGTGTAGAAATGAACTATGGAGGTAAACCCACAAGTCTGCAGCACATCTGATCAATGCCGTACGCAACACTTGCGTAAACACACTCGCAACCAGATTTTTCCACAAAACTTATACATTTTTATTGTCATTTATCAAATGATGAATATATGAATATTGCTTTTTGCAAAAGTTATGCCTATGACTAATATATTTCTGAACTTCTCCAGACGAGGTGCTCTGGAATGACGACCGCTGCAATCACGATCACTTCTATGTGTGTCAGAAACGATCAAGGCTGGACCTTCCAAACGTGACACGCTAACTGTCATCCTGTCATCAAAACTGTTATCACCAAAAATAATTTATATAATATAATATATATATATATATATATATATATATATATATATATATATATATATATATATATATATATATATATATATATATATATTCATATATATAAATTATATATATATAATTTGTTTTCGTGAATAAAGAACAACATCAGCCTCGTGACTTCCTGCTTTCTCCTAAAACATGTCAAAACGTTTACTTCAGTGCACAAGTGCACAATTCAGCATCCAGCTAACATCTTGGGGAGCGTCTGAATATGACAGTTAGCTAGAAACTACTCATCTCATCATAGTAAATATTTAAAACTGAACATTATTATGAAGGGCTGAACCTAAAAATGAGGACCGGTGTTCTTCTGCACCCTGTAATGATTTCCATCATTCCTCTGTGTGTGTGAGAGAGAGAGAGAGAAAGAGAGAGAGAGAGAGAGAGAGAGAGAGAGAGAGACAGGAGTACCTCGGTCGTAGTGATGGGAATCCTGGCTCTTTGGATGGAGCGGTATGTTCAATATTTATTCTGGCAGCAGGAGGCGCTACTGGGTAAAATATGTATAATATTGATTTTAATATCAATTATGAACAATTATGCACATTTTGCTACCTTGTCTTAAATGTAGGTCTAATTCAACACTTAAAGGATAAACATTGTTTATTTTAAAAAAGTACTCAAATTGACAAGTAATGTTTAATAGCTATAATTAAACTAAAAATATTTTAATTAAAAAAGTTTGAACCATTTGATGTTAACGTGTAGTTAAACTGGACATAAAAAACAACAAGAAACACTAAAACAACTTACTAAAATGTACTAAATTACATTTTCTAGCGATGCTCATTTGCTGAACGTTTCCTCTGTAGCAGGATTACGTCTCTCTCGCGCGCACCCTGTCTGCGCGTGCAGGAGGGCGATACTGAAAGTGTTTTCGGACTTTAATTTCAGCAATAAACAGCACTCACTATGAGCAACTGATTGATTACCTCTATTGATACGAAGCGGAATGGGTGGATTGCAGCAGGTATGAACTACGCAGAAATAAACAGACAAATGAATACATTGAAACGGCTCGCAGAGGTGCGACTCGGTGACAGAGTCTCCGTGTTTTGACCGGTAGACCGTGAAGATAAGTTTAATCGGCCCAAGTAGGTTTGCCACCTAGGTCTGACAAAAAATAGGGACACTCTGTCATACGCGAACGTAAATTGTTACCGGGGGCGGGTGTAAAATGAACACAAATAAAATGAAACTAAATAGTCTAAATAGTCGTTTGAACTAACCTAGTGAAAACCGGGACATTAAATGATTTTTTTTTTTGCCGGGACCGAATGTTAAAAAGAAGGAAAACCGGGACAGGTGGCAATCCTAGGCCCAAGCCATCTCTACTTCGTCAGCGGTTGCTGAGTGTGTCACGACCATGAAACTTGTGTACTTACAAAGTGCAGTCCAAATGTCAATAATTCAGTGTGCTGCGCCATCTACTAGTATTACGTCCATCATTCAGTACGCATATTCCTATTTTTAAAGACGATCTTTATTCCTCCTGTTGATGTTCAAGTTTCAGACTTTGGATTTCATGAATGGATAACCCTCCATGCCTTAATATAGTGAGTTAATCCTGCCTGTTGTTGTCTGGGTTAAGGCTTAAATAATGTCTTCAGACAGACAGGCACATGTCATTTTCCACCGCTGCTTATGTTTGATCTTTACTTCAGATGCCACGATCATCTCTCTACTTTCCTACATCTCAGGAACATCTCAAGATCCACACCTACAGTGACAGCGACCGTCACTTAGGGTGGTTAAATGGGTGCTTTGGCTACTATGTCAGAGAGCTGGCTCTTTGGTCTTGTGGTAGTACCTCATTTTGGACCTAGGTTCAAGTCCTGGGTAGGGTGGTTGCCTTCAGCCGTTGTCACACCTACCTACCTACATGTGTATGTCATCCTGACTATTTACAGTCCCACACTTGGAGTCCTTTCTTACTATGTCTTTATGTTGATAAACGATCTCTTGGAGTGGTTATGTTATGGCTGACACAGTAATTTTATTTCACACAAATTACTTGGTTAGGGCAGCTGGCTGGTGTCGTCATGGTTTCTTGGCATTTTCGAGGCGTGCTTTCAGAATGTTTCAGCAAATGTTTTATTTCTAAGGGCACTCTAAGCCTTAAGAAGTTCTGTTTTAGGACACACATGCTTTTCTCTGGGAACATTTCAGCACTGGCTCTGATTGGAGCAGCTGGTGGCTTTCAGGGTCAGGTCAGGCTCTGTAATATAACTTGCTGTCTTTTCCAATCAAGATGTTGTAGTTTTACAGTACGTTTTGACCCCTGTGCCTGCAGCTTCGTCAGACCTCTGTCCATTCCCGCTCGGTTTGGATATGTGCCGTTTGCGTCCAGCCTTTCTCCGCATTTAGTCTTGTACGGAGCACACAGCATTCTTGTGTTTATTAAAATGAAACCAGAGATGGGGTGCAAACAGCCTGTTCTCTCTTAATGTGAAGATGGTTCAAGCCTGTGTCACGTCACCATTTGCCATGTTTTTCGCGGGGCTTTTACGTCTTCCAGTGAGTGGCTCCTTTGTCCATTGTGGCCCGGTCGTAGTCCAGAGACGGGAGGGCAGCGACGGTACCAGGCTGCTCCCACACCAGAGAAACAGAGGATCTGTCAGGAGGGCTCCTCCACACTAGGTCCAGACGTCTGTCTTTTTATGTGATTTCATAGTACTCACTGTCGTGTGTACACCCGTGACCCAGTTTTTGAATAAGCCCATGCATCTAGTCCGTGGAATGTTCTAGAACAGCGAGCTCCCTGCAGTTTTCCTGCAGGTAACATCCGAAGCCTATATGGTGGTTTGGCTATAGCAATCGAATTTCTCCTGACACAGTCAATAAAAGTCTTATCTAATAAAGTAGTCTAGGATTAGTCTAGGCCACTGTGCTGTCCGATCTATTACATTTGTTTGCCTTTGGCCAATTTAAATTTTAGATTTCCACTCTACACAAAACTTCGTAGTACATCAAGAGTATGTGTAATCAGAACAATGCTCACTTAACACATAATTTATGGCGCCATTGTAACAACTGTTCTATAACTACCAAGTGACAGTAGTTCAAGTTGGTTTATAATGCAGAACATTTTACAAACATGGTTGGTTGGTATCGTTTTTTTTTTCTGTAATGTCATCCTATATGACAATCACATTAATGTGTGCTAATTCATTTGGACCTGACAATTTAATTCAGTGTTTTTTAATTTATGCAGAAACATGACATGGTGATTGGCTGAAGGGTGTTATCATGTTTCCAATATCCTTGCTTCTCCTATATGGTTCTTTCATCCTCTATGAGTCATTTAGCCCATCAAGCCTGTAGCTGTAAAAATGAGCAGGAAAGAGAGACAGACAGGAGGAGGCAGAAAGCAAGTTAGACAGAGAGCACAAAACATACCCACACTCCAAAAGGAACCAATGAGCCGGGACCATCTGCACTCTGATAGGCTGCTTTGCCACAGCCTTGGAGAAAAGGCTCCTCTCCCACTGGCAAGTGCGTGCCGCTGACTGTGTGCGCTGCTTCTGTCGCTGTAGTGCGTAAGGAGGCAGGGGAGGGGGGGGTAGAGGGGAGCTGGAGTAGAAACGCGCACTGCAAAATACACACAGGCCTCCACCCCTGCTGTCAGGGACATGGGAGCCGCTCCGAGCTGCACGCAGCAAACCTCAGCACCATCCACACCTCCGAGCCAAACCAGCTATGGAGAAAAGGTAAGGCTGTTTCATTTATCTCCGTCTTCCTCACACACACACACACATACACATACGCAGAGGAAAAGACGAGTGAGAGCTGAAGAAGGATGTAGCGTCAGCCTCCGCTACACCGGTGCAGCATATTGCCCCCGGGAGGCGAGCACGGGGGCGGGCAAGAGGGCTGGGAGGAGGAGGTGGTGGAGGAGAGGAGATGGATGCTCACACACGCAGTCAGGCTGGAGGGATTAACGCCAGGTTCTCGCCCCGGGCCCCGCAAGAAATGTTGTGGCTGCTGATTACCATGACGGTCTGCACTGTCACCAGCTTCCATTAGGTATTTCAAGGCGTTCCACATGACACTCCTACAACCTCCTGTTGGATGTTAGGCCTTACATGTAGTGTTGGTTTGATCATTGGTCTAATGTCTACAAATTCTGCAGCGGTCAAAAAACTGGCGTTAATATAGCTCCTCGCTCCCAGGTGCACCTCTGTGGCTTTACATCGTACATGTCAGGGGTGGAAAAGAACAAGAAAATCCTTCAAAGCAGAAAACAATCTCAAATGCTTGAAGTGCCAATCATATGTATATGATTTGTCCAATGACATCAGCTTCAGAAGCAGCGTGTCTGGCTGTTCCTAATCCTCTGCAGTTATTGTCTGCTTGTTGATTTGTAGTTACTGCCATTAGCTTGATTGCACACACTGAGCTGGACTAAGGCACTTTTGTCTGATTACATTTTCTTCAGGACTTCAGAACCTCTCCTCTCAAATATTCACCGGCTATATTCCCCACTACGCATGTCAAATTCCCTTTAAATCAGTGCATCCTGTTCCTGCCGATCCTCGGCGACATTAAGTGCTGGTGACGCTCGCATGATTAGAGCGGCGTTTCTGTTCATGCTGCTGTCACTGGCCTGTGTGCTATAACGTGAAAGCTTGGCGGACTGCTCACGAGCGCTCGTGTGAAAATGAGCATGGATGGATTACAACCCGAAGAAGCTCATCACACAAACCGTCCTGAAAGGAAGGAATGCTACCCTGGACATTTGTAACTGTGTGTGGGTCCCACGTGGTGAAGAGAAGACTCATTATTTGAGGGTTGAAGACTGTCGGTGCTAAAATAATCAGATCTGGAAACTTAAAAAATGTTACAACTGAATTATAACATTGCTGCTCTTTAAAAAGGGGATCTGAGTCTATAAATGTGTCATATTACCTCTGGTTAGACTTTGAACTAAATGGATTACTAAGGGTATTTTTTTCACTATACACCCCCCCTCCCCCCCCCCCCCTCCCGGTAAAGAAAACGGGTAATGTGCTCCATTGGCTACCGGTCCAGTTTCCGAAGATTACAATTGTGTTTTTTTGGTACCCACCCAAGCATGACAGCAACAAGGATTAATGGTGCTTGGGGGTGGAGCTAGCAGCACCCTTCATTGCTGATTCGTTCCGTAAACACTCTAAACATACATATGACACCTTATATAAACACACAAACAAACAACGTGCTGGTTTTAAATCGCTTCAAAATTAATAGCCTGCAGATTTTATAACCATTTCACGTGTCTGAAGGTGTCAAGGAAGAACACGAAGGGTTAACTAAGACCTGAAGTTCCATTCAGGCAGTTTTACCACAGATCGAATGATACTGTGCAGTATTACTGCCCAGTACAAGAACCTATACTTTTTTGTGTTTTTGTGCAATGTATGTATGCTTTATCTTAAGGTTGACAGAACTGGAATTTTAAAGAATGAATATATCTCAAGATCTGAACCATCTTAGTCGTCTTAGTGGTTGTCATTTCTCTATGTCAGCTGCCCCACTCCCACTTTGTGTGTGTGTGTGTCTGACTGTGTGGGCATGGGTAGGGGGATGTATGTGTGCTTGTGTGCCTGTGTGAGTGAGTGGAGGGTGTGTGTGTATGTGGGGGTGTATGTATGTTCGATACCATATGGTGGCTACTTCTGGGTCAAAAGAGCTTTGATTGTGGTTCAATTATTGATGGAGTCTATGAGTCACTATGAGGATAATGGGCATATGTCCACATATTTGAAAGTGTGGTTCTCTTCCTAATGTTCCATAATTCTTTACACTTGGAGTAACTTCCCAGAATCCATCCTTGTGAAAGATTCTTTAAAGTTTGATCTGAATGTAAGGACCTCTGAGAGAAAAAACAGAAATAGCTTAAGAAGAGGATCCTTTTTTGCAGCATAAATGAAAAGACACACATAAAAGATGTTACTTTCGTCTTACAGTGTGTGTGTGTGTGTGTGTGTGTGTGTGTGTGTGTGTGTGTGGTGGGGGTGGATGGAAGACTGACAGAGACAGTGAGAGTTTCTGCATCAGCAGAATGCTGAACTGTGAGAATGAGAAAGAACTTAGCTAGCTCCTGTCTCTCTGTTCGCCACGGCCTTCATCACCACTGCTCTTGCCTCCTCATCAGGTTAGGGATTATGGCCTTTCCAGCTGTGCAATCAAAGTGAAAAGACAAACATACAGAACTATATGGTTCTGTATTGTGTGATTTGTGTGTGACTTGTGTATTTGTCTGTATTTTGTGTAATTTGTGTGTTAACGGGCCGCCCAATGGAGGATGGGTTCCCTTTTGAGTCTTGGTTCTCCCGAGGTTTCTTCCTATTTCCCACCATCATAGGGAGTTTTTCCTCGCCACTGTCGCCTTTGGCTTGCTCATTAGGGTTCTGGACCCATAGTATTGTTAACCTTTTAAATCCTGTAAAGCGCTTTGTGACAACATATGTTGTGAAAAGCGCTATACAAATAAACTTTGATTTGATTTGATATGGTGGTGGTCAACAGTAATACCTATGTCTTTGGAGGCCAAATGCAAAGACATGAACATTCTATTTTGTGTGTTTGTGTGTGTGTATGTGTTTGCTCACGCATACACGTCTGTGCAGGGTCCCGTGTAAGATGAGGGATGATTCCACTGGGCCCATGCAGCTCTCTGTCTCCAGTGCTGTAGATACACGTTCTCATCCTGGTCTCCCTGCACTGCAAGCATTTGCAAAAACACTCACTCTGAACTTCGTATCCTAAAGGTGAGAAATGTACTGTATGCAAATGTACTGTATGTGCTTGATTTATCATTTGACTCATTTGTATCTTAATCTCCTTTCATACGACTTAACGCTCATATGCTCTGTGTAATATTTTTCAATAGGCCTACATCAATTTTGTCTTTTGTTCACATCGGTAGTACTCTAAACGGCACAGTAAAACTTCAATGACACTCCTAACTCACTGCCCGACAGCAGAAGACGTTACACACGTCTTGCAGTTTTGCAGCTGAGCAGATTACAGCACTGTTTCTTATTCTGAGTCCTCAGTTGAGCATATTACAGCACTGTTCTCGTCCTAAGTCCTCAGCACACACGGACAGTCCACTCTCTTACTCTGTTTTGCTCTTTAACAGGTCCTAGGCTGCTCACACCAAGCCCTTAATTACAATCAAGAAAGCAGAGATATGATCCATGCTGTAGGTCTCCAGACCTGGTGCTGAGGAATACTGTATTGGAGGGATTCTAACATCGTAGCATCTGCTCCTTAAATCCTGCCCTTCATTTCAGAATGGTCTTGTTTGTCTGCAGTTGCCATAGCAGTCTGTGCAGTTTCCTCCTCCAACCACATGGAGGCGCAGCAAGGTTCTCCCGACAGCAGCAGTGAGGAATGTACCGTTTTGGAGGCTCTGCCTGGGAAGGGCGGAGTCATCTGCTCTCAGCACAAAGGAAAAGTAGGAACACGCAAACACACATGCACACACACACACACACACACACACACACCTGTAGCAGCGAATTTGTGAGGACTAAGTTTAAACCTTTTACTGACTCTGAACTGGCGTTGGCCAGGAGTCTTCCCTCACCACAAATGTGTCCTCGTGTAAAAGCCCAATGCGTGTTTGTATGGGACAGGCAAATGTCCTCACATATGAAGAAAGTCAACACTAGCTAATACACACTCACACATGGCACACATAATTTGCTGATGACAAAACATCTACCTCTCCCATTAATATGTGCCCTAGGAAGTACAGACAGAACTCAACCTCAAAAGAACACTTAGAAGAACACTTTGATAACACTTAGGAGAACACTTTGAAGTGATCATATGGGAGAGATTAAGTATACCTCAATAACTAAC